>NC_074666.1:7273110-7348110 GCF_029448725.1 Salvelinus fontinalis | reverse complement strand
AGCCCAGTACAGGCACTGAGGCACTGCAGGCCAACCTTGTGCTGTGTTGTGCAGCAGCAGTTTCTCAGGACCTTGCAGTGCCATCTGTTCCTGCTGAAACCAGCACAGCCAGCCATCTAATTCTAGAGCTAGGGCCTCTACCCACTACCTCTACACTCCGCAGGATCAGAGCCTCTGTGGATGTGAGTCAGAAAGAGAGAGAGAGAGCGCGAGAAAGAGGGAGGGAGGGAGAGTAGAGAGAGAGAGGGAGAAAAAGAGATGGAGGAGAGAGCGAGAGTTAAATAGCGACTGAGAAGGTAAATGGAATTGTGTATTTGGACAAGTGATAGAAAAGGCAATTCAGAGTCAGAGAATAGATGCGGAAGCAGGTGTGTGTGTTTGTGTTTAGATTAGTGTGTGTGTATGCCACTGCTGCAGTACCCCTCACTCTCGCTGTGCCAAGTCGGAGCAGATCAGTGAATCCATTCATTCCAGGTCAATTTGGGCACTCTGCTCGACAACAGCAATCATTAACCAAATCCTGGGATCTGTCACTGCCAGAGACGGAGAGCCAGACACCACCAGAATCACAGAAAAACACTGTCTCTCTCTCAGAAATAAATGGGGAAGTGTTGGTACAGCAGTTAAAACACTTATGTGCACAGACTAGTGAGTCCAATCAATAAGTGTGAATCAATTAGTAATCAATTAGCTTGATTCATAAACAAGAAAAATGCAGCGTCCCCCTTGGGCCAATCAGTGTAATTTTGTAAATGACGGATCTCTATGGCAAGATGCATCATTCACCCAAGTTGTCAAAATCGGGTCAGTGGGTTAGCTAGACTCATTTCCCTGAGAATGTGTGCCAAATGTCATCACTCCGAGACAAACAGATCAAGAGATATAAACATGTGCCTGTTATAGCACCGCCGTGTGGTCCATATGAATGTTCTCGCATATGTTGAGTCTTGGCGGTGTTTGCAACATGTGTACCAAATTGTGTTACAATACGAATATCCTCGACTTATTTATATGCATTTATGTGCCAGACCACGCCCACATGAATGTCTATTGGTCAATAGTAGCCATGTTGTTTTAAGTACTAATCTGGAAAATATTGTGTTGAGAGACGTCCATAGATGCCACATATCACGGTTCATGCAGATCGGTCATTCGGTGCCAGAATAATTACATTTTAAGTGTTTTTCACAAAATTGAAGTATGGCGGAACATCCATCACGGCAGACCTTATGGTGCCCTACCGCGCAAAAAGGCAGAAACTTCTCACTTGGTCGAAAATGAGTAAATGTAATTTATGCTACATTAAGAACATGCTTAATCATGTGGACAAGTATCCTGCCTCTATTGTATTGTGTTTTGGAGAATATCAGGGTCATGTAGCAGTAACTAAGTTACTGTGAAACCAAGGTAAATAAAAGCCATTTTTCTCAGTTCCATGCTATGAGCAGTTAGTGCCTTTATGCTTGGTAGGGCAGTATGGGTCCCTGAGGTAAATGTGTTCCTCGTGAGGAGGGGGACCTGTGTACCAAATTTCATGACTTTAGGTCAAATGGGGTAAGGGGCGTGACCTTTCAAACTTTTCATTTTCAATCTTTTGTTATAGCGCCACCATCTGGCCAATCGGTGTATTTTTGTAAAGACGGATCTCTATGGCAAGACGCATCATTCAACAAAGTCCAAACAAAATCAGGTCAGTGCTGTCTGAGATGTCGCGTGTGACTAACGAACACACAGGCGGACAGAGAGATCCACAGTCCCCTACTCGATTTCATTGTGGGGGTCAATTAAAAAGAAACCTCTGTTATCTGTGTGTTTTATATGAATCCATACTGTACACAGCCCTTTGTGTGTGTGTGTGTGTGTGTGTGTGTGTGTGTGTGTGTGTGTGTGTGTGTGTGTGTGTGTGTGTGTGTGTGTGTGTGTGTGTGTGTGTACCATACACAGCTAGCCCTATAGCTAAGCTTCCTGAGGATCAGGTGAGGTTGAATAGCTGAATGGTTGAATGACTGCCGTTATGACACAGTGGTAGGATTAATATTTCACAGCCAGTCAGTCCAGGGTCATGCCTCTCTCTCTCTCTCTCCATCCATATCCTCCATGTACAGCTCTATTTCAGTCAGTCTAAAACCGTCCGCAGTGACAGAACCAACCCTGCTGCCGCTCTCACATAATGTGAAGAATTAATATTTCAGCAGCCCCAAACCGTTCTGGGCCGAGCTAACCCAGGGGGAGTGATACATAGTATCCTGCAGCAACACCAAACCGTTCTGGGCCGAGCTAACCCAGGGGGAGTGATACATAGTATCCTGCAGCAACACCAAACCGTTCTGGGCCAAGCTAACCCAGGGGGAGTGATACATAGTATCCTGCAGCAGCACCAAACCGTTCTGGGCCGAGCTAACCCAGGGGGAGTGATACATAGTATCCTGCAGCAACACCAAACCGTTCTGGGCCGAGCTAACCCAGGGGGAGTGATACATAGTATCCTGCAGCAACACCAAACCGTTCTGGGCCGAGCTAACCCAGGGGGAGTGATACATAGTATCCTGCAGCAGCCCCAAACCGTTCTGGGCCGAGCTAACCCAGGAGGAGTGATACATAGTATCCTGCAGCAACACCAAACCGTTCTGGGCCGAGCTAACCCAGGAGGAGTGATAGATAGTATCCTGCAGCAACACCAAACCGTTCTGGGCCGAGCTAACCCAGGAGGAGTGATAGATAGTATCCTGCAGCAACACCAAACCGTTCTGGGCCGAGCTAACCCAGGGGGAGTGATAGATAGTATCCTGCAGCAACACCAAACCGTTCTGGGCCGAGCTAACCCAGGAGGAGTGATAGATAGTATCCTGCAGCAACACCAAACCGTTCTGGGCCGAGCTAACCCAGGAGGAGTGATAGATAGTATCCTGCAGCAACACCAAACCGTTCTGGGCCGAGCTAACCCAGGAGGAGTGATAGATAGTATCCTGCAGCAACACCAAACCGTTCTGGGCCGAGCTAACCCAGGAGGAGTGATAGATAGTATCCTGCAGCAACACCAAACCGTTCTGGGCCGAGCTAACCCAGGGGGAGTGATACATAGTATCCTGCAGCAACACCAAACCGTTCTGGGCCGAGCTAACCCAGGGGGAGTGATAGATAGTATCCTGCAGCAACACCAAACCGTTCTGGGCCGAGCTAACCCAGGGGGAGTGATACATAGTATCCTGCAGCAACACCAAACCGTTCTGGGCCGAGCTAACCCAGGGGGAGTGATAGATAGTATCCTGCAGCAACACCAAACCGTTCTGGGCCGAGCTAACCCAGGAGGAGTGATAGATAGTATCCTGCAGCAACACCAAACCGTTCTGGGCCGAGCTAACCCAGGAGGAGTGATACATAGTATCCTGCAGCAACACCAAACCGTTCTGGGCCGAGCTAACCCAGGAGGAGTGATAGATAGTATCCTGCAGCAACACCAAACCGTTCTGGGCCGAGCTAACCCAGGAGGAGTGATAGATAGTATCCTGCAGCAACACCAAACCGTTCTGGGCCGAGCTAACCCAGGAGGAGTGATACATAGTATCCTGCAGCAACACCAAACCGTTCTGGGCCGAGCTAACCCAGGAGGAGTGATAGATAGTATCCTGCAGCAACACCAAACCGTTCTGGGCCGAGCTAACCCAGGAGGAGTGATAGATAGTATCCTGCAGCAACACCAAACCGTTCTGGGCCGAGCTAACCCAGGAGGAGTGATAGATAGTATCCTGCAGCAACACCAAACCGTTCTGGGCCGAGCTAACCCAGGAGGAGTGATAGATAGTATCCTGCAGCAACACCAAACCGTTCTGGGCCGAGCTAACCCAGGAGGAGTGATAGATAGTATCCTGCAGCAACACCAAACCGTTCTGGGCCGAGCTAACCCAGGAGGAGTGATACATAGTATCCTGCAGCAACACCAAACCGTTCTGGGCCGAGCTAACCCAGGAGGAGTGATAGATAGTATCCTGCAGCAACACCAAACCGTTCTGGGCCGAGCTAACCCAGGAGGAGTGATAGATAGTATCCTGCAGCAACACCAAACCGTTCTGGGCCGAGCTAACCCAGGAGGAGTGATAGATAGTATCCTGCAGCAACACCAAACCGTTCTGGGCCGAGCTAACCCAGGAGGAGTGATAGATAGTATCCTGCAGCAACACCAAACCGTTCTGGGCCGAGCTAACCCAGGGGGAGTGATACATAGTATCCTGCAGCAGCACCAAACCGTTCTGGGCCGAGCTAACCCAGGGGGAGTGATACATAGTATCCTGCAGCAACACCAAACCGTTCTGGGCCGAGCTAACCCAGGAGGAGTGATAGATAGTATCCTGCAGCAACACCAAACCGTTCTGGGCCGAGCTAACCCAGGAGGAGTGATACATAGTATCCTGCAGCAGCACCAAACCGTTCTGGGCCGAGCTAACCCAGGAGGAGTGATACATAGTATCCTGCAGCAACACCTTTAACACCAGATTATCTCCTTCTTGAGACCTTTTATTTCTCCTGGGAGAGTTGGAAGAAACAAATCACTGCTTCTTATATTTTTTGTTCAAACAGGGGAAAATACAGTTTCTTCCAACCAAACCAACACAGTGTTGCCGTGCCAGTGTGGTAGAATCCTACGGACTGAACAATGGCTACAGTATACTCTCTCTCTCTCTCAAACTCAGGTTCAGCCCCAGTCTGATCTTCATCTCTCAGCTGAACGACTAAGAGAAGGGCCTTGAGGGAGTGTAGACAAAGGTGTGTTTATATACCAAAAGGAATAGCAACACACACAGCAGAACAAGCATTCTTACCAGTTGATGCGGGCGGCTCCTGAGAGATGAGAGATGAATATACCCTGCTGCTGTGAAAGAGAAGGTCTCTCTCCCTCCCTCCCTCCTCTTCTCTCTTTCTTCTCTCTCTTAGAGCCACAGCTCCTCAGGGGTTCAGTAACACTCACTGTCACAATCCAGGACTGCAGAGATACCAACCGGTTGAAGAGGATATTATGTTATGTTAAGCCTGTCTGTGTGTGCTTGCAGAAAGAGGGCAAGCCTCAGCAATGTCCTGAATTTTTAACCAGGCTACCGTTCAGGGAGCTGACCTAAGAGAGAGTGTGGATGTGACACACTCTCTCTCCCACACACACACAACACTGAGGTGACACACATATATTGGAGGGACATCAGGCCACACCTCTATATCGCTCGTCATACAACGACTATACTCATTCACTGTCTCTCTACATATTCCTTACTGCAAGATGGTGGGACAGAAAAGAGATTCAAAAGGAAGTGAAGAAGAGAGATGAATGGGAAAGGTGTCCAGCAGCCAGGTGTTAGTGTAGTGTAAGCTAAGGGCAGTAGCTAAGTATGAAAAACAGTGTTCACAGATTGCTCTGGGTAAACACTAGAACAGATACACTGACTGCTGTGGAGAAAACAAACTGTCATCCGTTAACACGTCAAGCATTTAACACACTCCTCCTACCACCTAACATTCCCTGCCTGAAGCAACACACACACACTCCTCCTACCACCTAGCATTCCCTGCCTGAAGCCTCACACACACACACACACACTCCTCCTACCACCTAGCATTCCCTGCCTGAAGCATCTCACACACACACACTCCTCCTACCACCTAGCATTCCCTGCCTGAAGCATCTCACACACACACACTCCTCCTACCACCTAGCATTCCCTGCCTGAAGCAACACACACACACACACACACTCCTCCTACCACCTAGCATTCCCTGCCTGAAGCATCACACACACACACACACACTCCTCCTACCACCTAGCATTCCCTGCCTGAAGTATCACACACACACACACTCCTCCTACCACCTAGCATTCCCTGCCTGAAGCATCACACACACACACACACACTCCTCCTACCACCTAGCATTCCCTGCCTGAAGCATCACACACACACACACACACTCCTCCTACCACCTAGCATTCCCTGCCTGAAGCATCACACACACACACACACTCCTCCTACCACCTAGCATTCCCTGCCTGAAGCATCACACACACACACACTCCTCCTACCACCTAGCATTCCCTGCCTGAAGCAACACACACACACACTCCTCCTACCACCTAGCATTCCTTGCCTGAAGCATCTCACACACACACACTCCTCCTACCACCTAGCATTCCCTGCCTGAAGTATCACACACACACACTCCTCCTACCACCTAGCATTCCCTGCCTGAAGCATCACACACACACACTCCTCCTACCACCTAGCATTCCCTGCCTGAAGTATCACACACACACACACACTCCTCCTACCACCTAGCATTCCCTGCCTGAAGCATCACACACACACACTCCTCCTACCACCTAGCATTCCCTGCCTGAAGTATCACACACACACACACTCCTCCTACCACCTAGCATTCCCTGCCTGAAGCATCTCACACACACACACTCCTCCTACCACCTAGCATTCCCTGCCTGAAGCATCTCACACACACACTCCTCCTACCACCTAGCATTCCCTGCCTGAAGCATCACACACACACACTCCTCCTAACACCTAGCATTCCCTGCCTGAAGCATCACACACACACACACACACACACACACACACACACACACACACACACACACACACACACACACACACACACACACACACACACACACACACACACACACACACACACACACACACACACACACACACACACACACACACACAGTGTAAAACCTAGTGGAACCTGATGTGCTGCTTTGTGATAGCAGACGGTTGTTAACATGCATTTCATACGCCCCGACCTCGCAGTACAAGTCAGGTCACATGGAATATCTAAGGAAGGCACACGTCATAACATGTGTGTGGTGTTGTATTAGATATGTTGTTTGTCATGGACCGAGGGAAGACATTCTCAAATTCTTCTGTAACAAAAGTATCTGCTGCAACTAGGCTGTAATTGAGGCCTGGCCTCTCGGGGCAGTCCTGGTCAAGACTAGAGCAACTTTATCATCCCACCAGGTAGAAATTCATTTGGTCATGTACTTAAAAAAGACAAAAGTACATAAAACATAAAAACACAATACATAATAAAATTCAAGGAAGGTATTCTCCGTGTTTTCTTCGCGTGCCAAAACCGCTGTGTACTTTGGTATCATATAAGGACATGCCGTCTGAAATGTGATTGGCCAGCCCAGTTGTGGAGAAGATTTGACGCGGACCACGCATCTGAATGCAGTCCTGACTCCATTCTACACACACCAACATCACCATCTGCTTATCTTTTAAATGATGCCCCCCTGACCCAGAATGCAATTTATAATGGATTGTTTTTTGGATTGCCTAAACAACAGCAGTAGTTGTGTGATGGCGGGGATGCAGGGCTGTGTTCCAAACCAAACAGCTACAAGTGTGTTCATTCTAGTTCCTCAACGACACAGATAGGAGAGTTTAAAAAACACTTTATAGTTGAAGACTCTTCTTTGAGTCATAAATGTGCATGTACATTTGTTCAGAAGTGCGAACACTTTGGAGAGGTGTGTGACCACTTGGAGACACCAGTTAGTCCTCTTACTCAAACACTTTATTTGATGTTGCACCGACACCATATTTTACAGGAATATTCATATCATGTTACTGAATGTATCCAGACTATTTTCAGATTTCATTGTCAACAAATGCAGAGGAAAGTACAGTAAATGTAAAATGCACATAAAATCAACAGTGTAATGTTTTTGATTCAGAGTCCGGTGAACTGTTGTCTTAACTTTGGTCTAATCATTTTCCCATAATCTCCTAAATGTTCCCTTGCAATTGCTACCATGCTTATGCATATGCTTTTCATATTTATTCTGTAAGTAACATTTCAATGTAGCCCCATCCATATAGGCCAATTCCCATTCCCAGAGCGTAAGAGGCGAAACAAAGCAGTTGTTATTACATTTTGTTATGTATAACTTGTTTAATAAATTAAGTTAAATAAATCATTACTTAGCCATTGCCAAAAATCATTATTTCTAAGGATGACTCTAAAGCTACTGTAGCTGCCCTAACCTAACTTGTAAAACGATGTAGGCTATCCTCACCTATAGAGTTATGGTCACGAAAGCCTCTGTCCATTATTACTGGTTGAGAATAACTCAACCAGTAACGCATCGTTCCTTCCTAAAACTACGATGGGTGGAAAGTAGAACGAGAGGTGCATTTTGAGTGATCTTCAACTGGCTGAGTTAGTGGGTTACAGTACAAAACCAGTGGATTCACTGCTGTACGCTAATAGCCGTATTTCAAACCCTTGAACACTGCAAACACTGTTACAAGACTTTTGTAATTGATTGATGATTTATTTAAACAGGAAATGTACCAAACCTGAGCTGAAGCATTGAACGGGTTGAACCATCATAATTATACTGAAAAAATACACCACACATTGATTAAGGTTCAAAATGTTATGGCTCCCCTAAACTGGGTCTGTGCCTCACCTTGGCCACCACATTCAACATGTCAGCCAGTGGCATGTCCAGCACACAGAGCACACACTACTGAGTGAGTTTAGGGCTTTTTTCCAGAAGATACTCCAGCAGAATGAAGAAAACAACAGACTGTATTCCTGGGAACTGGAGAGGTACAATAATGGAAACTAAACAAGGCATAGCAGAGATACTGCTGTAATGATGATGAAATGATATTGTATTGGGCTGGACTTGGGTGAAGCGACCATCTTGCAGAAGAAAACAGAGCACAGATAGTAATACAGGGACAATAGGGTCTGAGAATCTCCTCTCAGAGCAATATGGCAGTAATAGAAAGGTGACTAGCCAGTGATAAGACATGTGTAGATGCCTAAACACTGTAGGACAACGTAGTGGAACCACCTAGGGTGTAACAATCTGGTCCAGGGAGCTGTAGACTACAGGTGTATTACCGTAATAAAGCCATCTGGGACGAGACCGGTCCTGGGGGACATAAAGTCTTCAAGCATGAACAGTCCTTCTCCATGACAGCTGAGGGATCACAAAGGAGCAACATACAGGACACGTATGGCAAAGCAACTAGCAACCTAAGGACGGACATCCGATCCAACGGAAAAAAGGACAAGAGAGGACAGAGACTGGAGGAGTATCGTCTTACACATAGATAATTGACCTCGGCTCCATTCGAACTGACCAATTAATATTTTAAATTGAGTCGGTGGAAAACTGTGACAAAGCAAGCTTAACGATCCGAGTCTGGGATGAGGCTAGTGATTGTGTGATTGTGCATTCAATGCAATGTTAACGTCCACACACACACAGGTCACGTTAGATATTATGGGATATTGTGGAGCTGTAAGAAGGAGCTGAGCTCTGATGTTTCAATCTGTCAATATCTGAATAATTTCAACATAAACCCATACAGCAAGGCCTTTCAAATGGCACCCTATTCACTATTAAGTGCACTAGAGCCCACAGGGATCTGGTTAAAAATAGTGCACTTTGTAGGGAATAGGGTGCTGCTACCTGGAGAGTGAGAGACTGACAGAAATAATAGACTGATGGAAAGAGAGACTGACAGAAATAATAGACTGACAGAAAGAGAGACTGACGGAAACAGAGACTGACGGAAAGAGAGACTGACGGAAAGAGAGACTGACGGAAAGAGAGACTGACGGAAAGAGAGACTGGCGGAAACAGAGACTGACGGAAACAGAGACTGACGGAAACAGAGACTGACGGAAAGAGAGACTGACGGAAAGAGAGACTGACGGAACGAGAGACTGACGGAACGAGAGACCGACGGAAAGAGAGACTGACGGAAAGAGAGACTGACGGAAAGAGAGACTGACGGAAAGAGAGACTGACAGAAATTAGAGACTGACGGAAAGAGAGACTGAGGTAAAGAGAGACTGACGGAAAGAGAGGCAGAAACAAACCACTGCCAAAGTCATTGCTTCATCAAGGACTATGCGGCGAGAGAGAAAGAGAGAGAGAGGCAGACAGACGGCTCAAAGTAATGAGCAGAAACTCAACTTAGAGTTGAACGCTAAAACGGTAGCAAGCTGCCAGAAAACCAACTGATCATGACAAGAAAAGACTGGGAAGTTCTGTGCTGGTAAAGGAGGGTGGTGCAAGTTTTTAGTCATCCCCAAAACACCATGAGCAATCAATTAGATGCTCACACACAAACACACACACACACACACACACATTGCCGATGTCCAACAGCGCACTCCAAGTTGTACTTAAGTACGAGGAGCACAGATGTTGATTGTTGGTGATCAAAACAACGTCATCAATAGACAGAACAGACACCAACGGGAACCAGCAAACTGAGACAGCGCTACTGGACCACAGCACTACTGCACCACAGCGCTACTGGACCACAGCGCTACTGGACCACAGCGCTACTGGACCACAGCGCTACTGGACCACAGCGCTACTGGACCACAGCGCTACTGGACCACAACGCTACTGGACCACAGCGCTACTGCACCACAACGCTACTGCACCACAACGCTACTGGACCACAGCGCTACTGGACCACAGCGCTACTGCACCACAGCGCTACTGCACCACAACGCTACTGGACCACAGCGCTACTGGACCACAGCGCTACTGGACCACAGCGCTACTGGACCACAGAGCTACTGCACCACAGCGCTACTGCACCACAGCGCTACTGGACCACAGCGCTACTGGACCACAGCGCTACTGGACCACAGCGCTACTGGACCACAGAGCTACTGGACCACAGCGCTACTGGACCACAGCGCTACTGCACCACAGCGCTACTGCACCACAGCGCTACTGGACCACAGCGCTACTGGACCACAGCGCTACTGCACCACAGCGCTACTGCACCACAGCGCTACTGGACCACAGCGCTACTGCACCACAACGCTACTGGACCACAGCGCTATTGTGTAATATTTATAAAAAATCAGATAATTCCAGATCTGTCACTAACTAACAGAGATCAGTCTGTCACTAACTAATAGAGTTCAGTCTGTCACTAACTAATAGAGTTCAGTCTGTCACTAACTAATAGAGTTCAGTCTGTCACTAACTAATAGAGTTCAGTCTGTCACTAACTAACAGAGTTCAGTCTGTCACTAACTAACAGAGTTCAGTCTGTCACTAACTAACAGAGTTCAGTCTGTCACTAACTAACAGAGTTCAGTCTGTCACTAACTAACAGAGTTCAGTCTGTCACTAACTAACAGAGTTCAGTCTGTCACTAACTAATAGAGTTCAGTCTGTCACTAACTAATAGAGTTCAGTCTGTCACTAACTAATAGAGTTCAGTCTGTCACTAACTAATAGAGTTCAGTCTGTCACTAACTAACAGAGTTCAGTCTGTCACTAACTAACAGAGTTCAGTCTGTCACTAACTAACAGAGTTCAGTCTGTCACTAACTAATAGAGTTCAGTCTGTCACTAACTAATAGAGTTCAGTCTGTCACTAACTAACAGAGTTCAGTCTGTAACTAACTAACAGAGTTCAGTCTGTAACTAACTAATAGAGTTAGGTCTGTGGCTGACAGTGGCCAGATGAAAGCGAGCCTGGGCAACAGAGCTGACCAAGGAGCAAGAATCCTGCCAGCCAACTCTGTGGTTGGGAGCCAAACCTCAGGTCAGACAGTCAGACACAGACTAACCAACCAGGCAGGCCAGCACACCCCGGTCACCATGTCTACACACACCACACTGTTGTTTACGCTGTCCCAATGGTTGAAAGCATTGCTCTGTGTCCTGGGCTATACATCACAGCTGTGTTGGGATGAGAACCCTGGCTGCCACACAAACACTGCTGCCACATCTGCAACACATCAGGAGCAGCTAGATAGAGACAAAGACAGCTTGAGAGAGACAGACAAAGACAGCTAGAGACAAAGACAGCTAGACAGAGATGGACAAAGACAGCTTTATAGAGACAGACAAAGACAGCTAGAGACAAAGACAGCTAGACAGAGATGGACAAAGACAGCTTGAGAGAGACAGACAAAGACAGCTAGACAGAGACAGACAAAGACAGCTAGACAGAGACAGACAAAGACAGCTAGACAGAGACAGACAAAGACAGCTAGACAGAGATATCAAAGACAGCTAGAGACAAAGACAGCTAGACAGACAAAGACAGCTAGACAGAGAGCTATACAGAGACAGAGAGAGCTATACAGAAAGAGCTATAGATAGACGGAGAGAGCTAGACAGAGAGAGCTATACAGAGACAGAGAGAGCTATACAGAAAGAGCTATACAGAAAGAGCTATAGATAGACAGAGAGAGCTATACAGAGACAGAGAGAGCTATACAGAGACAGAGAGAGCTAGACAGAGAGCTATACAGAGACAGAGTGAGCTAGACAGAGATAGCTATACAGAAAGAGCTATAGATAGACAGAGAGAGCTATACAGAGACAGAGAGAGCTATACAGAGACAGAGAGAGCTATACAGAAAGAGCTATAGATAGACAGAGAGAGCTATACAGAGACAGAGAGAGCTATACAGAAACAGAGAGAGCTATACAGAGACAGAGAGAGCTAGACAGAGACAGGGAGAGCTATACAGAAAGACCTATATAGAGATAGAGAGAGCTATACAGAGACAGAGAGAGCTATACAGAGACAGAGAGAGCTAGACAGAGACAGAGAGAGCTATACAGAAAGACCTATATAGAGACAGAGAGAGCTATACAGAGACAGAGAGAACTATACAGAGACAGAGAGAGCTATACAGAGACAGAGAGAGCTATACAGAAACAGAGAGAGCTATACAGAGACAGCGAGAGCTAGACAGAGAGAGCTATACAGAAAGAGCTATAGATAGACAGAGAGAGCTATACAGAGACAGAGAGAGCTATACAGAAAGAGCTATAGATAGACAGAGAGAGCTATACAGAGACAGAGAGAGCTATACAGAAACAGAGAGAGCTATACAGAGACAGAGAGAGCTAGACAGAGACAGGGAGAGCTATACAGAAAGACCTATATAGAGATAGAGAGAGCTATACAGAGACAGAGAGAGCTATACAGAGACAGAGAGAGCTAGACAGAGACAGAGAGAGCTATACAAAAAGACCTATATAGAGACAGAGAGAGCTATACAGAGACAGAGAGAACTATACAGAGACAGAGAGAGCTATACAGAGACAGAGAGAGCTATACAGAGACAGAGAGAGCTATACAGAAACAGAGAGAGCTATACAGAGACAGCGAGAGCTAGACAGAGACAGCGAGAGCTAGACAGAGAAAGAGAGAGCTATACAGAGACAGAGAGAGCTATACAGAGACAGAGAGAGCTATACAGAGACAGAGAGAGCTAGACAGAGACAGAGAGAGCTATACAGAGACAGAGAGAGCTATACAGAGTCTGGTCTATCCTCCCTCTGCTTCAGCTCTGTCCTGGCTGAGGGAGAACTAGGTTCAAATACCAGGCCATATTTATTTTCTTTTAAATACTTTAGCTGTGCTTGATTGCGCTTGCTTGGCTCTGGCACAACGGAAACAATGGAATAGTCCCAAAAGCGCAAACCCTGCCCATGTGGCACTCTGTCTCGAGGCAGGCTCAAGCAAACGTTCAAAGTATTTGAAAGAGAACAAATACTATTGAACCCAGCAGGACCTGTGCTACAGCTCTTCCTTTTGCCAGAAGAAGCCTTAAATCATGAGCAGCACCTGTTCGGTTGCCTGACAACTCAAACTGAATTCTTCCGCTGCTCTATCGTTCACTATACACAGAGCCTTCAGAAAGTATTCAGACCCCTTGACTTGAACCACATTTTGTTACGTTACAGCATTATTCTAAAAGGGATTAAATAAATAAACAAATATTCAGCAATCTACACACAATATCCCATACTGACAACGTGAAAAGAGTGTTTAAACTTTTTGCAAATTTATAAACAATTATAAAACAGAAATACCTTACTTACATAACTTTTCAGACCCTTTGCTACGAAACTCGAAATTGAGCTCAGGTGCATCCAATTTCCATTGATCAGGTGTGTCAAGCTTGTAGTGTCATACCCAAGAAGACTTGATGCTGTAATCGCTGCCAAAGGTGCTTCAACAAAGTACTGAGTAACGGGTCTGAATACTTATGTAAATGTAATATACATTTAAATTTTTAATACACTTGCAAAGAATTTTTAAAAACTGTTTTTGCTTTGTCATTATGGAGTGTTATGTGTAGATTGATTTCTTACATTTTAGAATAAGGCCCATCGGTTTCTGGGACCAATCAGAACTGTTAGAATGTGTTTGCGACTTTGTGTTCTAGAAATCGTAGGGGAGGTACTCAGATCCAGACTCATTGAGGAGAAGAAACGGGACAAGTTGCAGGTCGACACACCAAACTTAGATCCCATATGACACTTAATTTCCAGCGCCCTATGAGGTCTATTGAACAGGGCCCTATGAGGTCTATTGACCAGCGCCCTATGAGGTCTAATGACCAGGGCCCTATGAGGTCTATTGACCAGGGCCCTATGAGGTCCATTGACCAGCGCCCTATGAGGTCCATTGACCAGCGCCCTATGAGGTCCATTGACCAGCGCCCTATGAGGTCCATTGACCAGCGCCCTATGAGGTCTATTGACCAGCGCCCTATGAGGTCTATTGACCAGGGCCCTATGAGGTCTATTGACCAGGGCCCTATGAGGTCCATTGACCAGCGCCCTATGAGGTCCATTGACCAGGGCCCTATGGGGTCTATTGACCAGGGCCCTATGAGGTCTATTGACCAGCGCCCTATGAGGTCTATTGACCAGGGCCCTATGAGGTCCATTGACCAGCGCCCTATGAGGTCCATTGACCAGCGCCCTATGAGGTCCATTGACCAGCGCCCTATGAGGTCCATTGACCAGCGCCCTATGAGGTCTATTGACCAGGGCCCTATGAGGTCCATTGACCAGCGCCCAATGAGGTCCATTGACCAGCGCCCTATGAGGTCTATTGACCAGCGCCCTATGAGGTCTATTGACCAGCGCCCTATGAGATCTATTGACCAGCGCCCTATGAGGTCTATTGAACAGGATCCTATGAGGTCTATTGACCAGGGTCCTATGAGGTCTATTGACCAGGGCCGTATGAGGTCTATTGACCAGGGCCGTATGAGGTCTATTGACCAGGGCCCTATGAGGTCTATTGACCAGGGTCCTATGAGGTCTATTGACCAGCGCCCTATGAGGTCTATTGAACAGGGCCCTATGAGGTCTACTGAACAGGGCCCTATGAGGTCTATTGAACAGGGCCCTATGAGGTCTATTGAACAGGGCCCTATGAGGTCTATTGAACAGGGCCCTATGAGGTCTATTGAACAGGGCCCTATGAGGTCTATTGAACAGCGCCCTATGAGGTCTATTGAACAGGGCCCTATGAGGTCTATTGACCAGGGCCCTATGAGGTCTATTGACCAGCGTCCTATGAGGTCTATTGACCAGCGTCCTATGAGGTCTATTGACCAGCGCCCTATGAGGTCTATTGAACAGCGTCCTATGAGGTCTATTGACCAGGGCCCTATGAGGTCTATTGACCAGCGTCCTATGAGGTCTATTGACCAGCGCCCTATGAGGTCTATTGAACAGGGCCCCATGAGGTCTATTGAACAGCGCCCTATGAGGTCTATTGACCAGGGCCCTATGAGGTCTATTGACCAGCGCCCTATGAGGTCTATTGACCAGGGCCCTATGAGGTCTATTGAACAGGGCCCTATGAGGTCTAATGACCAGCGCCCTATGAGGTCTATTGACCAGCGCCCTATGAGGTCTATTGACCAGGGCCCTATGAGGTCTATTGACCAGCGCCCTATGAGGTCTATTGAACAGCGCCCTATGAGGTCTATTGAACAGCGCCCTATGAGGTCTATTGAACAGCGCCCTATGAGGTCTATTGACCAGCGCCCTATGAGGTCTATTGACCAGGGCCCTATGAGGTCTATTGACCAGCGCCCTATGTGGTCTATTGAACAGCGCCCTATGAGGTCTATTGAACAGCGCCCTATGAGGTCTATTGAACAGCGCCCTATGAGGTCTATTGACCAGCGCCCTATGAGGTCTATTGAACAGGGCCCTATGAGGTCTATTGAACAGCGTCCTATGAGGTCTATTGACCAGGGCCCTATGAGGTCTATTGACCAGCGCCCTATGAGGTCTATTGAACAGGGTCCTATGAGGTCTATTGAACAGGGCCCTATGAGGTCTATTGAACAGGGCCGTATGAGGTCTATTGACCAGGGCCCTATGAGGTCTATTGAACAGGGCCGTATGAGGTCTATTGACCAGGGCCCTATGAGGTCTACTGAACAGGGCCGTATGAGGTCTACTGAACAGGGCCGTATGAGGTCTATTGACCAGGGCCCTATGAGGTCTACTGAACAGGGCCCTATGAGGTCTATTGACCAGCGTCCTATGAGGTCTATTGACCAGGGCCCTATGAGGTCTATTGACCAGGGCCCTATGAGGTCTATTGACCAGGGCCCTATGAGGTCTATTGACCAGCGCCCTATGAGGTCTATTGACCAGCGTCCTATGAGGTCTATTGACCAGGGCCCTATGAGGTCTAATGAACAGGGCCCTATGTGGTCTGGTCAAAAATGTCCCTACATAGTGTGATTGGGGTGCCATTTGAGACGTAGCCCAAAGCTCAGAGATATCCAAAATGGATCCCATGCTGTTATGTTATTAAAGTGTAATACTTAGTTACACACTCAGGTTTTCAAACTTTTCTTTGGCTACTGTACAAGACATAAACATTTACACATTTTAGCAGACATTCTGATACAGAGTGACATACAGGCGCAATTAGGTTTAAGCACCTTGCTCAATGGCACAGACAGATTCTGGGGGGAGAATTCGAACCAGCTGCCTTCGCTTACTGGCCCAATGCCTTAACTGCTAGGTCATCAGCAGCAGACACACTCAGAGGCTGCTGCTCTGACTGACTGACACACTGGCTTGGTAAACACGAACCACGGAGAACAAAACGCATTTGTTCCCGAGAAGCATAAACATGTCACAGACCGGTGCATCATTTACTATAGAAACTGCATCCTTATTGGGGGGACTACAGAAGGCCATGTTAAAACATAATGCATTTTGGGCTACATCTCATGAAAGTGACTAATGGGTCCCGTGTGGCTCAGTTGGTAGAGCATGGCACTTGCAATGCCAGGGTTGTGGGTTTACTTCCCACGGGGGACCAGTACGAATGAAAATGTACGCTCTGACTACTGTAAGCTGCTCTGGATAAGAGGATCGCCTAAATGACAAAACAATAAATGGCTGCGTGTTACGTTAGAGCTCAATTGACAGTCTAATTTTCTTGTAGAGTAAAATACGTTATCCAATCTATTATGCTCAATTAAGGACCACACATATACACACGTCTTATCCACTCAGTGTGTGTGACTGGTGGGGTCAGAAAGGTCAGTGGCCTTGCTGCTGAGTCAGAGGTAGAATATGAAAGCTCACACACACACACACACACACACACACACACACACACACACACACACACACACACACACACACACACACAGCTTGTTTTCCGCAAGACTCCCAGTGAGCCACTCTGTGTTCCCAGCCCCCAGCATTATGCACCACACTGAGGGGCCTCCCTCCTGGTTGCCGTCCCAGTTTCCCTTACCCCTCCTGACGGTCTCCCGGTCTGCCTGTCTCTCATCTTGCTAGCTATAACACCGCCTGGAAGATGGGTTTCATATACACTGTAGATTCACAGGGTTATTGATCTACACTGAACATAAATATAAACTTAACATGTAAAGTGTTGGTCCCATGTTTCATGAGCTGAAATAAAAGATCCCAGAAATGTTCCATTACGCACAAAAAGCTTATTTCTCAAACTTTGTGTAGAAATGTGTTTACATCCCTGTTAGTGAGCATTTCTCCTGTGCCAAGATAATCCATCCACCTGACAGGTGTGGCATATCAAGAATCTGATTAAACAGCATGATCACTACACAGGTGCACCTTGTGCACATTGTGCTGGGGACAATAAAAGGCCCCTCTAAAATGTGCATTTTTGTCACACACACACAACACAATACCACAGATGTCTTATGTTTTGAGGGAGCTGGCAATTGGCATGCTGACCGCAGGAATGTCCATCAGAGCTGTTGCCAGAGAATTGAATGTTCATTTCTGTACCAAAAGCCGCCTCCAACGTCGTTTTAGAGAATTTGGCAGTACGTCCAACCGGCCTCACGACCGCATGTAACCACGCCAACGCAGGACCTCCACATCTGGCTTCTTCACCTGCGGGATCGTCTGAGACCAGCCACCCAGACCGCTGATGAAACTGTGGGTTTGCACAACTGAATAATTTCAGCACCAGCTGTCAGAAACCGTCTCAGAGAAGCTCGTCTGCGTGCTTGTCGTCCTCACCAAGGTCTTGACCTGACTGCAGTTCGGTGTCCGAAACGACTTCCGTAGGAAAATTATCACCTTCGATGGCCACTGGTGCTCTTCACTGGTGCTCTTCACTGGTGCTCTTCATGGATGCGTCCCGTTGTGTGGGCGAGCGGTTTGCTGATGTCAACGTTGTGAACAGAGAGCCCCATGGTGGCGGTGGGGTTATGGGATGGGCAGACATAAGCTACTGACAATGAACACAATTACATTTTATCGATGGCAATTTGAATGCACAGCGATACCGTGAGGAGACCCTGAGGCCCGTCGTCGTGCCATTCATCCGCTGCCATCGCCTCATGTTTCAGCAGGGTAATGCACAGCGCCAGGCCACAATCAACAGCCTGATCAACTCTATGTGAAGGAGATGTGTCGCGCTGCATGAGGCAAATGGAGGTCAAACCAGATACTGACTGGTTCTGATCCACGACCCTACCCTTTTTAAGGTCTCTGTGACCAACAGATGCACATCTGTTTTCCCAGTCATGTGAAATCCATAGATTAGGGCCCAATTCATTTATATCAATTGAAGGATTTCCTTATATTATTTGTAATTTAGCAAAATCTTGTTGAAATTGTTGAATGTTGGGTTTATATTTTTGTTCAGAGTACAATATAAAAAATGACAAGAAGCCAATTCCCATTAAATGTCAAGGACATTCAGTCCATCTCCATGGTCCGGGTAACGTAACACCGATCCCGACCAGGACCAGCGGACTGTACACTAGGTCCCATCTGACACAGAGCTGCTGTCCAATGGGGTTATCCAGTACACTGTGTTACTAGCCTAGTTACAGTAGTCAGGGCAGCATAGTGACCCTGTCACGTGATCATTACCTTGTGCTGCACTGCCCTCCTGTCCCTCTGCAGCTCAGGGTCACAGCAATAGTCTCAGGATGTGTGGGGAATCTCTACCTGGAAACACAAAGAGGTCAAAGTTCAGTCATCAACACCTTCCATTGTGTTGTAGAAAATACTATTATAATAGCCTATTCCATCCAATAATCAAAAGGACTCATTTATGTCATTTAGTTGACAGAGAGAGACCTCCCGCACCCCAAGGCCTGAGCTGAGAAAAAGGACACAGTTGTGACACACGAGCTGTCCACTCTGCCTTAACTAACAACCATGATAACCAGCAATGTGCCAACCAGGGTGTAGGTCTTCCTTTATTTTTAATGCCCTCTCCTCTCCACCACCACTCCTCTCCTCTACACCACCACTCCTCTCCACCACCACTCCTCTCCTCTACACCACCACTCCTCTCCTCTACACCACCACTCCTCTCCTCTACACCACCACCCCTCTCCTCTCCACTACCACTCCTCTCCTCTACAGCACCACTCCTCTCCTCTACAGCACCACTCCTCTCCTCTACACCACTCCTCTCCTCTACACCACCACTCCTCTACAGCACCACTCCTCTCCTCTCCACCACCTCTCCTCTACACCACCACTCCCCTCCTCTACACCACCACTCCCCTCCTCTCCACCACCACTCCTCTCCTCTCCAGCACCACTCCTCTCCTCTCCAGCACCACTCCTCTCCAGCACCACCACTCCTCTCCAGCACCACCACTCCTCTCCAGCACCACCACTCCTCTCCAGCACCACCACTCCTCTCCTCTACACCACCACTCCTCTCCTCTACACCACCACTCCTCTCCTCTCCACCACCACTCCTCTCCTCTCCACCACCACTCCTCTCCTCTCCAGCACCACTCCTCTCCTCTCCAGCACCACCACTCCTCTCCAGCACCACCACTCCTCTCCCCTCCAGCACCACCACTCCACTCCTCTCCAGCACCACCACTCCTCTCCCCTCCAGCACCACCACTCCTCTCCCCTCCAGCACCACCACTCCTCTCCTCTCCACCATCACTCCTCTCCACCACCACTCCTCTCCTCTCCACCACCACTCCTCTCCTCTCCACCACCACTCCTCCTCCTCTCCACCACCACTCCTCCACCACTCCTCCTCTCCACCACCACCACTCCTCTCCACCACCACTCCTCTCCTCTACACCACCACTCCTCTCCTCTACACCACCACTCCTCTCCTCTACACCACCACCCCTCTCCTCTCCACCACCACTCCTCTCCTCTACAGCACCACTCCTCTCCTCTACAGCACCACTCCTCTCCTCTACACCACTCCTCTCCTCTACACCACCACTCCTCTACAGCACCACTCCTCTACAGCACCACTCCTGTCCTCTACAGCACCACTCCTCTCCTCTCCACCACCTCTCCTCTCCTCTCCACCACCACTCCTCTCCTCTACACCACCACTCCCCTCCTCTACACCACCACTCCCCTCCTCTACACCACCACTCCCCTCCTCTCCACCACCACTCCTCTCCTCTCCAGCACCACTCCTCTCCTCTCCAGCACCACTCCTCTCCTCTCCAGCACCACTCCTCTCCAGCACCACCACTCCTCTCCAGCACCACCACTCCTCTCCAGCACCACCACTCCTCTCCTCTACACCACCACTCCTCTCCTCTACACCACCACTCCTCTCCTCTACACCACCACTCCTCTCCTCTCCACCACCACTCCTCTCCTCTCCACCAACACTCCTCTCCTCTCCAGCACCACTCCTCTCCTCTCCAGCACCACTCCTCTCCTCTCCAGCACCACTCCTCTCCTCTCCAGCACCACCACTCCTCTCCAGCACCACCACTCCTCTCCCCTCCAGCACCACCACTCCTCTCCTCTCCAGCACCACCACTCCTCTCCTCTCCACCATCACTCCTCTCCACCACCACTCCTCTCCTCTCCACCACCACTCCTCTCCTCTCCACCACCACTCCTCCTCTCCACCACCACTCCTCCACCACTCCTCCTCTCCACCACCACTCCTCTCCACCACCACTCCTCTCCACCACCACTCCTCGCCTCTACAACATCCACTCCTCCTCTCCTCTACACCACCACTCCTCTCCTCTACACCACCACTCCTCTCTACACCACCACTCCTCCTCTCCTCTACACCACCACTCCTCTCCTCTACACCACCACTCCTCCTCTCCTCTACACCACCACTCCTCCTCTCCTCTACACCACCACTCCTCTCCTCTCCACCACCACTCCTCTCCTCTCCACCACCACTCCTCTCCTCTCCACCACCACTCCTCTCCTCTCCAGCACCACTCCACTCCTCTCCAGCACCACTCCACTCCTCTCCAGCACCACTCCTCTCCAGCACCACCACTCCTCTCCTCTCCAGCACCACCACTCCTCTCCAGCACCACCACTCCTCTCCTCTCCACCACCACTCCTCTCCAGCACCACTCCTCTCCTCTCCAGCACCACTCCTCTCCTCTCCAGCACCACCACTCCTCTCCTCTCCAGCACCACCACTCCTCTCCTCCACCACCACTCCTCTCCTCTCCACCACCACTCCTCTCCTCTCCACCACCACTCCTCTCCTCTCCACCACCACTCCTCTCCTCTCCAGCACCACTCCTCTCCTCTCCAGCACCACTCCTCTCCAGCACCACCACTCCAGCACCACCACTCCTCTCCTCTCCAGCACCACCACTCCTCTCCTCTACACCACCACTCCTCTCCTCTACACCACCACTCCTCTCCTCTACACCACCACTCCTCTCCTCTCCACCACCACTCCTCTCCTCTACACCACCACTCCTCTCCTCTACACCACCACTCCTCTCCTCTACACCACCACTCCTCTCCTCTACACCACCACTCCTCTCCTCTACACCACCACTCCTCTCCTCTCCACCACCACTCCTCTCCTCTCCACCACCACTCCTCTCCTCTACACCACCACTCCTCTCCTCTACACCACCACTCCTCTCCTCTACACCACCACTCCTCTCCTCTACACCACCACTCCTCTCCTCTACACCACCACTCCTCTCCTCTCCAGCACCACTCCTCTCCTCTCCACCACCACTCCTCTCCTCTACACCACCACTCCTCTCCTCTACACCACCACTCCTCTCCTCTCCACCACCACTCCTCTCCTCTCCACCACCACTCCTCTCCACCACCACTCCTCCACCACTCCTCCACCACTCCTCCTCTCCACCACCACTCCTCTCCACCACCACTCCTCTCCTCTACACCACCACTCCTCCTCTCCACCACCACTCCTCCTCTCCTCTACACCACACCTCTCCTCCTCTCCTCTACACCACCTCTCCTCTCCACCACCACTCCTCTCCACCACCACTCCGCTCCTCTACACCACCTCTCCTCTCCACCACCACTCCTCTCCACCACCACTCCTCTCCTCTACAGCACCACTCCTCTCCTCTACAGCACCACTCCTCTCCTCTACAGCACCACTCCTCTCCTCTCCAGCACCACTCCTCTCCTCTCCAGCACCACTCCTCTCCTCTCCACCACCACTCCTCTCCTCTCCACCACCTCTCCTCTCCACCACCTCTCCTCTCCACCACCTCTCCACCACCTCTCCTCTCCTCTCCAACACCTCTCCTCTCCTCTCCACCACCTCTCCTCTCCTCTCCACCACCCCTCCTCTCCACCACCACTCCTCTCCAGCACCACTCCTCTCCAGCACCACTCCTCTCCAGCACCACTCCTCTCCAGCACCACTCCTCTCCAGCACCACTCCTCTCCAGCACCACTCCTCTCCAGCACCACTCCTCTCCTCTACAGCACCACTCCTCTCCTCTACAGCACCACTCCTCTCCTCTACAGCACCACTCCTCCCCCCCCCAGCACCACTCCTCTCCTCCCCAGCACCACTCCTCTCCTCCACCACTCCTCTCCTCTACACCACCACTCCTCTCCTCCCCAGCACCACTCCTCTCCTCCACCACTCCTCTCCACCACCACTCCTCCTCTCCTCTCCACCACCTCTCCACCACCTCTCCTCTCCACCACCTCTCCACCACCTCTCCTCTCCTCCATCTCTCCACCACCTCTCCTCTCCTCTCCACCACCACTCCTCTCCACCACCACTCCTCTCCTCTACACCACCACTCCTCTCCTCTCCACCACCACCACTCCTCTCCAGCACCACTCCTCTCCAGCACCACTCCTCACCTCTCCTCTCCACCACCTCTCCTCTCCTCTACACCACCACCTCTCCTCTCCACCACCACCACTCCTCTCCACCACCACCACTCCTCTCCTCTACACCAGCACCACTCCTCTCCAGCACCACTCCTCTCCAGCACCACTCCTCTCCAGCACCACTCCTCTCCAGCACCACTCCTCTACAGCACCACTCCTCTACAGCACCACTCCTCTCCTGTACAGCACCACTCCTCTCCTCTACAGCACCACTCCTCTCCTCTCCAGCACCACTCCTCTCCTCTCCACCACCACTCCTCTCCACCACCACTCCTCTCCACCACCACTCCTCTCCTCTCCACCACCTCTCCTCTCCACCACCTCTCCTCTCCACCACCTCTCCTCTCCACCACCTCTCCACCACCTCTCCTCTCCTCTCCAACACCTCTCCTCTCCTCTCCACCACCTCTCCTCTCCTCTCCACCACCCCTCCTCTCCACCACCACTCCTCTCCTCTCCACCACCACTCCTCTCCAGCACCACTCCTCTCCAGCACCACTCCTCTCCAGCACCACTCCTCTCCAGCACCACTCCTCTCCAGCACCACTCCTCTCCAGCACCACTCCTCTCCTCTACAGCACCACTCCTCTCCTCTACAGCACCACTCCTCTCCTCTACAGCACCACTCCTCCCCTCCCCAGCACCACTCCTCTCCTCCCCAGCACCACTCCTCTCCTCCACCACTCCTATCCTCTACACCACCACTCCTCTCCTCCCCAGCACCACTCCTCTCCTCCACCACTCCTCTCCACCACCACTCCTCCTCTCCTCTCCACCACCTCTCCTCTCCACCACCTCTCCTCTCCACCACCTCTCCACCACCTCTCCTCTCCTCCATCTCTCCACCACCTCTCCTCTCCTCTCCACCACCACTCCTCTCCTCTCCACCACCACTCCTCTCCTCTACACCACCACTCCTCTCCTCTCCACCACCACCACTCCTCTCCAGCACCACTCCTCTCCAGCACCACTCCTCACCTCTCCACCACCTCTCCTCTCCTCTACACCACCACCTCTCCTCTCCACCACCACCACTCCTCTCCTCTACACCACCACCACTCCTCTCCTCTCCAGCACCACTCCTCTCCAGCACCACTCCTCTCCAGCACCACTCCTCTCCAGCACCACTCCTCTCCAGCACCACTCCTCTCCAGCACCACTCCTCTACAGCACCACTCCTCTACAGCACCACTCCTCTCCTGTACAGCACCACTCCTCTCCTCTACAGCACCACTCCTCTCCTCTACAGCACCACTCCTCTCCTCTACAGCACCACTCCTCTCCGCCCCAGCACCACTCCTCTCCCCTCTACACCACCACTCCTCTACAGCACCACTCCTCTCCTCCCCAGCACCACTCCTCTCCTCCACCACTCCTCTCCTCTACACCACCACTCCTCTCCTCTACACCACCACTCCACTCCTCTCCAGCACCACTCCTCTCCAGCACCACTCCTCTCCAGCACCACTCCTCTCCAGCACCACTCCTCTCCAGCACCACTCCTCTCCAGCACCACCCCTCTCCAGCACCATCCCTCTCCTCTACAGCACCACTCCTCTCCTCTACAGCACCACTCCTCTCCTCTACAGCACCACTCCTCTCCACCACCACTCCTCTCCACCACCGCTCCTCTCCTCTCCACCACCTCTCCTCTCCTCTCCACCACCTCTCCACCACCTCTCCTCTCCTCTCCACCACCTCTCCTCTCCACCACCTCTCCTCTCCACCACCACCACCACTCCTCTCCAGCACCACTCCTCTCCAGCACCACTCCTCTCCAGCACCACTCCTCTCCAGCACCACTCCTCTCCAGCACCACTCCTCTCCAGCACAACTCCTCCCCAGCACCACTCCTCTCCTCTCCACCACCACTCCTCTCCTCTCCACCACCACTCCTCTCCTCCTCACCACCACTCCTTTCCTCTCCACCACCTCTCCTCTCCTCTCCACTACCTCTCCTCTCCTCTACACTACCTCTCCTCTCCTCTACACCACCACTCCTCTCCAGCAGCACATCTCCTCTCCTCTCCAGCACCACTCCTCTCCAGCACCACTCCTCTCCTCTACAGCACCACTCCTCTCCTCTACACCACCACTCCTCTCCACCCCAGCACCACTCCTCTCCTCCACCACTCCTCTCCAGCACCACTCCAGCACCACTCCTCTCCAGCACCACTCCTCTCCAGCACCACTCCTCTCCAGCACCACTCCTCTCCAGCACCACTCCTCTCCAGCACCACTCCTCTCTACAGCACCACTCATCTCCTCCCCAGCACCACTCATCTCCTCCCCAGCACCACTCATCTCCTCCCCAGCACCACTCCTCTCCTCCAGCACTCCTCTCCTCTACACCACCACTCCCCCCCACCCCAGCACCACTCCTCTCCTCCAGCACTCCTCTCCTCTACACCACCACTCCTCTCCTCTCCAGCACCACTCCTCTCCTCTCCAGCACCACTCCTCTCCTCCACCACTCCTCTCCAGCACCACTCCTCTCCAGCACCACTCCTCTCCAGCACCACTCCTCTCCAGCACCACTCCTCTCCAGCACCACTCCTCTCCAGCACCACTCCTCTCCAGCACCACTCCTCTCCAGCACCACTCCTCTCTACAGCACCACTCATCTCCTCCCCAGCACCACTCCTCTCCTCCAGCACTCCTCTCCTCTACACCACCACTCCTCTCCTCTACACCACCACTCCTCTCCTCCCCAGCACCACTCCTCTCCTCCAGCACTCCTCTCCTCTACACCACCACTCCTCTCCTCTCCAGCACCACTCCTCTCCAGCACCACTCCTCTCCAGCAGCACATCTCCTCTCCTCTCCAGCACATCTCCTCTCCTCTACAGCACATCTCCTCTCCTCTACAGCACATCTCCTCTCCTCTACAGCACATCTCCTCTCCTCTACAGCACATCTCTCCTCTACAGCACTCTCCTCTCCTCTACAGCACATCTCCTCTCCTCTACAGCACATCTCCTCTCCTCTACAGCACATCTCCTCTCCTCTACAGCACACCTCTCCTCTACAGCACACCTCTCCTCTACAGCACACCTCCTCTCCTCTACAGCACATCTCCTCTCCTCTACAGCACATCTCCTCTCCTCTACAGCACATCTCCTCTCCTCTACAGCACATCTCCTCTCCTCTACAGCACATCTCCTCTCCTCTACAGCACATCTCCTCTCCTCTACAGCACATCCCCTCTCCTCTACACCACCACTCCTCTACACCACATCTCCACTCCTCTACACCACATCTCCACTCCTCTACAGCACCACTCCTCTACAGCACCACTCCTCTACAGCACCACTCCTCTACAGCACCACTCCTCTACAGCACCACTCCTCTACAGCACATCCTCTCCACCACCACTCCCTCTCCTATCATTCAGCAGGCCTGCCATCCTGCCATCCCACCTGCCTGCCATCCTGCCTGTCTTCCTGCCTGCCTGCCTGTCTTCCTGCCATCCTGCCTGTCTTCCTGCCTGCCTGCCATCCTGGGAGTCTGGAAATAGTTTGATGATGAACAAGGCAGAAACAGTCAGTGGTATCTTTACAATATAGAATGAATTAATTTGCATATAATTTACTGCTGCGTTTATGACCAACCATCATCTTCTATCCATGGAAAAGAGAGAGACAGAGAGAGACAGAGAGGGACAGAGAGGGACAGAGAGGGACAGAGAGGGACAGAGAGAGACAGAGAGAGACAGAGAGGGACAGAGAGAGACAGAGAGAGACAGAGAGGGACAGAGAGAGACAGAAAGAGACAGAGAGGGACAGAGAGAGACAGAGAGGGACAGAGAGAGACAGAAAGAGACAGAGAGGGACAGAGAGGGACAGAGAGGGACAGAGAGGGACAGAGAGGGACAGAGAGGGACAGAGAGGGACAGATCCTTACCAGGTACAGGCTGAGTGAGCGATTGGCAATAGAAACCGGCAGACATAAAAAGACATGGCTACTCAAAGAGGAGCGTGTATGTGGTCACTGCCTGACAGGGGAGGTAGAGACAGAGATGCACTTTCTCCTTTACTGTGAGAAATATTCCTCACCAAGAGATTCATTATTCACAGAAACGACTACATTTAGTCCACATTTTAACTTGTTTAACCAGATGAAAAACTAAAAATACTCATATGGGCGAAGGAGCAATGGCTCCTCTTGAAGCCAAATATGTATTTGCTTGCCATAGCCTGAGAGACACTGAATAATAACATCTGCATAGTAAACAGTAACTTACTTATTATTACTGTTATTGTTATGACTATTATTATTGTTGTTTATCATTCCAAATAGTAGTGGTGATGATGATGGTAATGATAACAGTCTAGTGATGGTGGTAGCAGTAGTAGTAGTAGTAGTAGTAGTAGTAGTAGTGATGATGGTAATGATAACAGTCTAGTGATGGTAGTAGTAGTAGTAGTAGTAGTAGTGATGATGGTAATGATAAGTCTAGTGATGTGGTGGTAGTAGTAGTAGTAGTAGTAGTAGTAGTGATGATGGTAATGATAACAGTCTAGTGATGGTAGTAGTAGTAGTAGTAGTAGTAGTGATGATGGTAATGATAAGTCTAGTGATGTGGTGGTAGTAGTAGTAGTAGTAGTAGTAGTAGTAGTAGTAGTAGTAGTAGTAGTAGTAGTAGTAGTGATGATGGTAATGATAACAGTCTGGTGATGGTGGTGGTAGTAGTAGTAGTAGTAGTGATGATGGTAATGATAACAGTCTAGTGATGGTAGTAGTAGTAGTAGTAGTAGTAGTAGTGATGATGGTAATGATAAGTCTAGTGATGTGGTGGTAGTAGTAGTAGTAGTAGTAGTAGTAGTGATGATGGTAATGATAACAGTCTAGTGATGGTAGTAGTAGTAGTAGTAGTAGTAGTGATGATGGTAATGATAAGTCTAGTGATGGTGGTAGTAGTAGTAGTAGTAGTAGTAGTAGTAGTGATGATGGTAATGATAAGTCTAGTGATGTGGTGGTAGTAGTAGTAGTAGTAGTAGTAGTAGTGATGATGGTAATGATAACAGTTTAGTGATGGTGGTAGTAGTAGTAGTAGTAGTAGTGATGATGGTAATGATAAGTCTAGTGATGTGGTGGTAGTAGTAGTAGTAGTAGTAGTAGTAGTAGTAGTAGTAGTAGTAGTGATGATGGTAATGATAACAGTTTAGTGATGGTGGTAGTAGTAGTAGTAGTAGTAGTAGTAGTGATGATGGGATTGATAACAGTTTAGTGATGGTAGTAGTAGTAGTAGTAGTAGTAGTGATGATGGGATTGATAACAGTTTAGTGATGGTAGTAGTAGTAGTAGTAGTAGTAGTAGTAGTAGTGATGATGGTAATGATAAGTCTAGTGATGGTGATGGTAGTAGTAGTAGTGATGATGGTAATGATAACAGTCTGGTGATGGTGGTGGTAGTAGTAGTAGTAGTAGTGATGATGGTAATGATAAGTCTAGTGATGGTGATGGTAGTAGTAGTAGTGATGATGGTAATGATAACAGTCTGGTGATGGTGGTGGTAGTAGTAGTAGTAGTAGTGATGATGGTAATGATAACAGTCTGGTGATGGTGGTGGTAGTAGTAGTAGTGATGATGGTAATGATAACAGTCTGGTGATGGTGGTGGTAGTAGTAGTAGTGATGATGGTAATGATAACAGTCTGGTGATGGTGGTGGTAGTAGTAGTAGTAGTAGTGATGATGGTAATGATAACAGTCTGGTGATGGTGGTGGTAGTAGTAGTAGTGATGATGGTAATGATAACAGTCTGGTGATGGTGGTGATGGTAGTAGTAGTAGTGATGATGGTAATGATAACAGTCTGGTGATGGTGGTGATGGTAGTAGTAGTAGTAGTAGTAGTAGTAGTAGTAGTGATGATGGGATTGATAAGTTTAGTGATGGTAGTAGTAGTAGTAGTAGTAGTAGTAGTAGTAGTGATGATGGTAATGATAACAGTCTGGTGATGGTGATGGTAGTAGTAGTAGTGATGATGGTAATGATAAGTCTAGTGATGGTGATGGTAGTAGTAGTAGTGATGATGGTAATGATAACAGTCTGGTGATGGTGGTGGTAGTAGTAGTAGTAGTGATGATGGGATTGATAACAGTTTAGTGATGGTAGTAGTAGTAGTAGTAGTAGTGATGATGGGATTGATAACAGTTTAGTGATGGTAGTAGTAGTAGTAGTAGTGATGATGGTAATGATAACAGTCTGGTGATGGTGGTGGTAGTAGTAGTAGTAGTAGTGATGATGGTAATGATAACAGTCTGGTGATGGTGGTGGTAGTAGTAGTAGTGTGATGGTAATGATAACAGTCTGGTGATGGTGGTGGTAGTAGTAGTAGTGTGATGGTAATGATAACAGTCTGGTGATGGTGGTGGTAGTAGTAGTAGTGATGATGGTAATGATAACAGTCTGGTGATGGTGGTGGTAGTAGTAGTAGTAGTAGTGATGATGGTAATGATAACAGTCTGGTGATGGTGGTGGTAGTAGTAGTAGTAGTAGTAGTGATGATGGTAATGATAACAGTCTGGTGATGGTGGTGGTAGTAGTAGTAGTGATGATGGTAATGATAACAGTCTGGTGATGGTGGTGGTAGTAGTAGTAGTGATGATGGTAATGATAACAGTCTGGTGATGGTGGTGGTAGTAGTAGTAGTGATGATGGTAATGATAACAGTCTGGTGATGGTGGTGGTAGTAGTAGTAGTGATGATGGTAATGATAACAGTCTGGTGATGGTGGTGGTAGTAGTAGTAGTGATGATGGTAATGATAACAGTCTGGTGATGGTGGTGGTAGTAGTAGTAGTGATGATGGTAATGATAACAGTCTGGTGATGGTGGTGGTAGTAGTAGTAGTAGTAGTGATGATGGTAATGATAACAGTCTGGTGATGGTGGTGGTAGTAGTAGTAGTGATGATGGTAATGATAACAGTCTGGTGATGGTGGTGGTAGTAGTAGTAGTGATGATGGTAATGATAACAGTCTGGTGATGGTGATGGTAGTAGTAGTAGTGATGATGGTAATGATAACAGTCTGGTGATGGTGGTGGTAGTAGTAGTAGTGATGATGGTAATGATAACAGTCTGGTGATGGTGGTGGTAGTAGTAGTAGTGATGATGGTAATGATAACAGTCTGGTGATGGTGGTGGTAGTAGTAGTAGTGATGATGGTAATGATAACAGTCTGGTGATGGTGGTGGTAGTAGTAGTAGTGATGATGGTAATGATAACAGTCTGGTGATGGTGGTGGTAGTAGTAGTAGTAGTGATGATGGTAATGATAACAGTCTGGTGATGGTGGTGGTGGTAGTAGTAGTAGTGATGATGGTAATGATAACAGTCTGGTGGTGGTAGTAGTAGTAGTAGTAGTGATGATGGTAATGATAACAGTCTGGTGATGGTGGTGGTAGTAGTAGTAGTAGTAGTGATGATGGTAATGATAACAGTCTGGTGATGGTGGTGGTAGTAGTAGTAGTGATGATGGTAATGATAACAGTCTGGTGATGGTGGTGGTAGTAGTAGTAGTGATGATGGTAATGATAAGTCTAGTGATGGTGATGGTGGTGGTAGTAGTGATGATGGTAATGATAACAGTCTGGTGATGGTGGTGGTAGTAGTAGTAGTGATGATGGTAATGATAAGTCTAGTGATGGTGGTGGTAGTAGTGATGATGGTAATGATAAGTCTAGTGATGGTGATGGTGGTGGTAGTAGTGATGATGGTAATGATAACAGTCTGGTGATGGTGGTGGTAGTAGTAGTAGTGATGATGGTAATGATAAGTCTAGTGATGGTGGTGGTAGTAGTGATGATGGTAATGATAACAGTCTGGTGATGGTGGTGGTAGTAGTAGTAGTGATGATGGTAATGATAACAGTCTGGTGATGGTTGTGGTAGTAGTAGTAGTGATGATGGTAATGATAACAGTCTGGTGATGGTGGTGGTAGTAGTAGTAGTGATGATGGTAATGATAACAGTCTGGTGATGGTGGTGGTAGTAGTAGTAGTGTGATGGTAATGATAAGTCTAGTGATGGTGATGGTAGTAGTAGTAGTGATGATGGTAATGATAACAGTCTGGTGATGGTGGTGGTAGTAGTAGTAGTAGTAGTGATGATGGTAATGATAAGTCTAGTGATGGTGATGGTAGTAGTAGTAGTGATGATGGTAATGATAACAGTCTGGTGATGGTGGTGGTAGTAGTAGTAGTGATGATGGTAATGATAACAGTCTGGTGATGGTGGTGGTAGTAGTAGTAGTGATGATGGTAATGATAACAGTCTGGTGATGGTGGTGGTAGTAGTAGTAGTGTGATGGTAATGATAACAGTCTGGTGATGGTGGTGGTAGTAGTAGTAGTGATGATGGTAATGATAACAGTCTGGTGATGGTGGTGGTAGTAGTAGTAGTGATGATGGTAATGATAACAGTCTGGTGATGGTGGTGGTAGTAGTAGTAGTGATGATGGTAATGATAACAGTCTGGTGATGGTGGTGGTAGTAGTAGTAGTGATGATGGTAATGATAACAGTCTGGTGATGGTGGTGGTAGTAGTAGTAGTGATGATGGTAATGATAACAGTCTGGTGATGGTGGTGGTAGTAGTAGTAGTAGTAGTGATGATGGTAATGATAACAGTCTGGTGATGGTGGTGGTAGTAGTAGTAGTGATGATGGTAATGATAACAGTCTGGTGATGGTGGTGGTAGTAGTAGTAGTGATGATGGTAATGATAACAGTCTGGTGATGGTGGTGATGGTAGTAGTAGTAGTGATGATGGTAATGATAACAGTCTGGTGATGGTGGTGATGGTAGTAGTAGTAGTGATGATGGTAATGATAACAGTCTGGTGATGGTGGTGATGGTAGTAGTAGTAGTGATGATGGTAATGATAACAGTCTGGTGATGGTAGTAGTAGTAGTAGTAGTGATGATGGTAATGATAACAGTCTGGTGATGGTGATGGTAGTAGTAGTAGTGATGATGGTAATGATAAGTCTAGTGATGTGGTGGTAGTAGTAGTAGTAGTAGTAGTAGTAGTAGTAGTAGTAGTAGTAGTAGTGATGATGGTAATGATAACAGTTTAGTGATGGTGGTAGTAGTAGTAGTAGTAGTAGTAGTAGTGATGATGGGATTGATAACAGTTTAGTGATGGTAGTAGTAGTAGTAGTAGTAGTAGTGATGATGGGATTGATAACAGTTTAGTGATGGTAGTAGTAGTAGTAGTAGTAGTAGTAGTAGTAGTGATGATGGTAATGATAAGTCTAGTGATGGTGATGGTAGTAGTAGTAGTGATGATGGTAATGATAACAGTCTGGTGATGGTGGTGGTAGTAGTAGTAGTAGTAGTGATGATGGTAATGATAAGTCTAGTGATGGTGATGGTAGTAGTAGTAGTGATGATGGTAATGATAACAGTCTGGTGATGGTGGTGGTAGTAGTAGTAGTAGTAGTGATGATGGTAATGATAACAGTCTGGTGATGGTGGTGGTAGTAGTAGTAGTGATGATGGTAATGATAACAGTCTGGTGATGGTGGTGGTAGTAGTAGTAGTGATGATGGTAATGATAACAGTCTGGTGATGGTGGTGGTAGTAGTAGTAGTAGTAGTGATGATGGTAATGATAACAGTCTGGTGATGGTGGTGGTAGTAGTAGTAGTGATGATGGTAATGATAACAGTCTGGTGATGGTGGTGATGGTAGTAGTAGTAGTGATGATGGTAATGATAACAGTCTGGTGATGGTGGTGATGGTAGTAGTAGTAGTAGTAGTAGTAGTAGTAGTAGTGATGATGGGATTGATAAGTTTAGTGATGGTAGTAGTAGTAGTAGTAGTAGTAGTAGTAGTAGTGATGATGGTAATGATAACAGTCTGGTGATGGTGATGGTAGTAGTAGTAGTGATGATGGTAATGATAAGTCTAGTGATGGTGATGGTAGTAGTAGTAGTGATGATGGTAATGATAACAGTCTGGTGATGGTGGTGGTAGTAGTAGTAGTAGTGATGATGGGATTGATAACAGTTTAGTGATGGTAGTAGTAGTAGTAGTAGTAGTGATGATGGGATTGATAACAGTTTAGTGATGGTAGTAGTAGTAGTAGTAGTGATGATGGTAATGATAACAGTCTGGTGATGGTGGTGGTAGTAGTAGTAGTAGTAGTGATGATGGTAATGATAACAGTCTGGTGATGGTGGTGGTAGTAGTAGTAGTAGTAGTAGTGATGATGGTAATGATAACAGTCTGGTGATGGTGGTGGTAGTAGTAGTAGTGATGATGGTAATGATAACAGTCTGGTGATGGTGGTGGTAGTAGTAGTAGTGATGATGGTAATGATAACAGTCTGGTGATGGTGGTGGTAGTAGTAGTAGTGATGATGGTAATGATAACAGTCTGGTGATGGTGGTGGTAGTAGTAGTAGTGATGATGGTAATGATAACAGTCTGGTGATGGTGGTGGTAGTAGTAGTAGTGATGATGGTAATGATAACAGTCTGGTGATGGTGGTGGTAGTAGTAGTAGTGATGATGGTAATGATAACAGTCTGGTGATGGTGGTGGTAGTAGTAGTAGTAGTAGTGATGATGGTAATGATAACAGTCTGGTGATGGTGGTGGTAGTAGTAGTAGTGATGATGGTAATGATAACAGTCTGGTGATGGTGGTGGTAGTAGTAGTAGTGATGATGGTAATGATAACAGTCTGGTGATGGTGATGGTAGTAGTAGTAGTGATGATGGTAATGATAACAGTCTGGTGATGGTGGTGGTAGTAGTAGTAGTGATGATGGTAATGATAACAGTCTGGTGATGGTGGTGGTAGTAGTAGTAGTGATGATGGTAATGATAACAGTCTGGTGATGGTGGTGGTAGTAGTAGTAGTGATGATGGTAATGATAACAGTCTGGTGATGGTGGTGGTAGTAGTAGTAGTGATGATGGTAATGATAACAGTCTGGTGATGGTGGTGGTAGTAGTAGTAGTAGTGATGATGGTAATGATAACAGTCTGGTGATGGTGGTGGTGGTAGTAGTAGTAGTGATGATGGTAATGATAACAGTCTGGTGGTGGTAGTAGTAGTAGTAGTAGTGATGATGGTAATGATAACAGTCTGGTGATGGTGGTGGTAGTAGTAGTAGTAGTAGTGATGATGGTAATGATAACAGTCTGGTGATGGTGGTGGTAGTAGTAGTAGTGATGATGGTAATGATAACAGTCTGGTGATGGTGGTGGTAGTAGTAGTAGTGATGATGGTAATGATAAGTCTAGTGATGGTGATGGTGGTGGTAGTAGTGATGATGGTAATGATAACAGTCTGGTGATGGTGGTGGTAGTAGTAGTAGTGATGATGGTAATGATAAGTCTAGTGATGGTGGTGGTAGTAGTGATGATGGTAATGATAAGTCTAGTGATGGTGATGGTGGTGGTAGTAGTGATGATGGTAATGATAACAGTCTGGTGATGGTGGTGGTAGTAGTAGTAGTGATGATGGTAATGATAAGTCTAGTGATGGTGGTGGTAGTAGTGATGATGGTAATGATAACAGTCTGGTGATGGTGGTGGTAGTAGTAGTAGTGATGATGGTAATGATAACAGTCTGGTGATGGTTGTGGTAGTAGTAGTAGTGATGATGGTAATGATAACAGTCTGGTGATGGTGGTGGTAGTAGTAGTAGTGATGATGGTAATGATAACAGTCTGGTGATGGTGGTGGTAGTAGTAGTAGTGTGATGGTAATGATAAGTCTAGTGATGGTGATGGTAGTAGTAGTAGTGATGATGGTAATGATAACAGTCTGGTGATGGTGGTGGTAGTAGTAGTAGTAGTAGTGATGATGGTAATGATAAGTCTAGTGATGGTGATGGTAGTAGTAGTAGTGATGATGGTAATGATAACAGTCTGGTGATGGTGGTGGTAGTAGTAGTAGTGATGATGGTAATGATAACAGTCTGGTGATGGTGGTGGTAGTAGTAGTAGTGATGATGGTAATGATAACAGTCTGGTGATGGTGGTGGTAGTAGTAGTAGTGTGATGGTAATGATAACAGTCTGGTGATGGTGGTGGTAGTAGTAGTAGTGATGATGGTAATGATAACAGTCTGGTGATGGTGGTGGTAGTAGTAGTAGTGATGATGGTAATGATAACAGTCTGGTGATGGTGGTGGTGGTGGTAGTAGTGATGATGGTAATGATAACAGTCTGGTGATGGTGGTGGTAGTAGTAGTAGTGATGATGGTAATGATAACAGTCTGGTGATGGTGGTGGTAGTAGTAGTAGTGATGATGGTAATGATAACAGTCTGGTGATGGTGGTGATGGTAGTAGTAGTAGTAGTAGTAGTAGTAGTAGTAGTGATGATGGGATTGATAAGTTTAGTGATGGTAGTAGTAGTAGTAGTAGTAGTAGTAGTAGTAGTGATGATGGTAATGATAACAGTCTGGTGATGGTGATGGTAGTAGTAGTAGTGATGATGGTAATGATAAGTCTAGTGATGGTGATGGTAGTAGTAGTAGTGATGATGGTAATGATAACAGTCTGGTGATGGTGGTGGTAGTAGTAGTAGTAGTGATGATGGGATTGATAACAGTTTAGTGATGGTAGTAGTAGTAGTAGTAGTAGTGATGATGGGATTGATAACAGTTTAGTGATGGTAGTAGTAGTAGTAGTAGTGATGATGGTAATGATAACAGTCTGGTGATGGTGGTGGTAGTAGTAGTAGTAGTAGTGATGATGGTAATGATAACAGTCTGGTGATGGTGGTGGTAGTAGTAGTAGTAGTAGTAGTGATGATGGTAATGATAACAGTCTGGTGATGGTGGTGGTAGTAGTAGTAGTGATGATGGTAATGATAACAGTCTGGTGATGGTGGTGGTAGTAGTAGTAGTGATGATGGTAATGATAACAGTCTGGTGATGGTGGTGGTAGTAGTAGTAGTGATGATGGTAATGATAACAGTCTGGTGATGGTGGTGGTAGTAGTAGTAGTGATGATGGTAATGATAACAGTCTGGTGATGGTGGTGGTAGTAGTAGTAGTGATGATGGTAATGATAACAGTCTGGTGATGGTGGTGGTAGTAGTAGTAGTGATGATGGTAATGATAACAGTCTGGTGATGGTGGTGGTAGTAGTAGTAGTAGTAGTGATGATGGTAATGATAACAGTCTGGTGATGGTGGTGGTAGTAGTAGTAGTGATGATGGTAATGATAACAGTCTGGTGATGGTGGTGGTAGTAGTAGTAGTGATGATGGTAATGATAACAGTCTGGTGATGGTGATGGTAGTAGTAGTAGTGATGATGGTAATGATAACAGTCTGGTGATGGTGGTGGTAGTAGTAGTAGTGATGATGGTAATGATAACAGTCTGGTGATGGTGGTGGTAGTAGTAGTAGTGATGATGGTAATGATAACAGTCTGGTGATGGTGGTGGTAGTAGTAGTAGTGATGATGGTAATGATAACAGTCTGGTGATGGTGGTGGTAGTAGTAGTAGTGATGATGGTAATGATAACAGTCTGGTGATGGTGGTGGTAGTAGTAGTAGTAGTGATGATGGTAATGATAACAGTCTGGTGATGGTGGTGGTGGTAGTAGTAGTAGTGATGATGGTAATGATAACAGTCTGGTGGTGGTAGTAGTAGTAGTAGTAGTGATGATGGTAATGATAACAGTCTGGTGATGGTGGTGGTAGTAGTAGTAGTAGTAGTGATGATGGTAATGATAACAGTCTGGTGATGGTGGTGGTAGTAGTAGTAGTGATGATGGTAATGATAACAGTCTGGTGATGGTGGTGGTAGTAGTAGTAGTGATGATGGTAATGATAAGTCTAGTGATGGTGATGGTGGTGGTAGTAGTGATGATGGTAATGATAACAGTCTGGTGATGGTGGTGGTAGTAGTAGTAGTGATGATGGTAATGATAAGTCTAGTGATGGTGGTGGTAGTAGTGATGATGGTAATGATAAGTCTAGTGATGGTGATGGTGGTGGTAGTAGTGATGATGGTAATGATAACAGTCTGGTGATGGTGGTGGTAGTAGTAGTAGTGATGATGGTAATGATAAGTCTAGTGATGGTGGTGGTAGTAGTGATGATGGTAATGATAACAGTCTGGTGATGGTGGTGGTAGTAGTAGTAGTGATGATGGTAATGATAACAGTCTGGTGATGGTTGTGGTAGTAGTAGTAGTGATGATGGTAATGATAACAGTCTGGTGATGGTGGTGGTAGTAGTAGTAGTGATGATGGTAATGATAACAGTCTGGTGATGGTGGTGGTAGTAGTAGTAGTGTGATGGTAATGATAAGTCTAGTGATGGTGATGGTAGTAGTAGTAGTGATGATGGTAATGATAACAGTCTGGTGATGGTGGTGGTAGTAGTAGTAGTAGTAGTGATGATGGTAATGATAAGTCTAGTGATGGTGATGGTAGTAGTAGTAGTGATGATGGTAATGATAACAGTCTGGTGATGGTGGTGGTAGTAGTAGTAGTGATGATGGTAATGATAACAGTCTGGTGATGGTGGTGGTAGTAGTAGTAGTGATGATGGTAATGATAACAGTCTGGTGATGGTGGTGGTAGTAGTAGTAGTGTGATGGTAATGATAACAGTCTGGTGATGGTGGTGGTAGTAGTAGTAGTGATGATGGTAATGATAACAGTCTGGTGATGGTGGTGGTAGTAGTAGTAGTGATGATGGTAATGATAACAGTCTGGTGATGGTGGTGGTGGTGGTAGTAGTGATGATGGTAATGATAACAGTCTGGTGATGGTGGTGGTAGTAGTAGTAGTGATGATGGTAATGATAACAGTCTGGTGATGGTGGTGGTAGTAGTAGTAGTGATGATGGTAATGATAACAGTCTGGTGATGGTGGTGGTAGTAGTAGTAGTAGTAGTGATGATGGTAATGATAACAGTCTGGTGATGGTGGTGGTAGTAGTAGTAGTGATGATGGTAATGATAACAGTCTGGTGATGGTGGTGGTAGTAGTAGTAGTGATGATGGTAATGATAACAGTCTGGTGATGGTGGTGATGGTAGTAGTAGTAGTGATGATGGTAATGATAACAGTCTGGTGATGGTGGTGATGGTAGTAGTAGTAGTGATGATGGTAATGATAACAGTCTGGTGATGGTGGTGATGGTAGTAGTAGTAGTGATGATGGTAATGATAACAGTCTGGTGATGGTAGTAGTAGTAGTAGTAGTGATGATGGTAATGATAACAGTCTGGTGATGGTGATGGTAGTAGTAGTAGTGATGATGGTAATGATAACAGTCTGGTGATGGTGATGGTAGTAGTAGTAGTGATGATGGTAATGATAACAGTCTGGTGATGGTAGTAGTAGTAGTGGTAATGATGGTAGTTGTAGTACTAATGTAATGGTGAAGATGACCGTTATTTAGTTGTAAGTTAGTTATAGTTTCATTTTACATGTTTAAATGTTTATATTTGTTATATTTCTACTATTGACAGTTACCATTTTATTGTTGTTATTTAACATGTGTATTATTATTATTTACTACCATTTTAAATTATTATGTGTTACTCTGTATTATTTTATAACAATGTATATTGTATACATTGTTGCTTTGGCAATATTGACACGTCAATAAAGCAGCTGGAACTTGAATTTGAGAGAAGGAGAGAGAGAGAGACAGAGAGAGACAGAGAGAGAGAGAAAGAGAGAGAGACAGAGAGAGTGAGAGAGAGACAGAGAGAGGGAGAGAGAGACAGAGAGAGACAGAGAGAGAGAAAGAGAGAGAGACAGAGAGAGAGAGAGAGAGAAAGAGAGAGAGAGAGAGAGAGAGAGAGAAAGACAGAGAGAGAAAGACAGAGAGAGAGAATAGACAGAGACAGAGAGACACTGTATATATACATAATATGTGTAATGTCTTTATTCTTTTGAAACTTCTGTATGTTAAATGTTTACTGTTAATTTATATTTTTTATTTCACTTTTGTATATTATCTACCTCACTTTCTTTGGCAATGTTAACATATGTTTCCCATGCTAATAAAGCCCCTTGAATTGAATTGAGAGACAGAGAGAGAGTGATACATATTCCTCACCAAGAGGTTCATTATTCACAGGAAAGCCTAAATGCATTCCAAATGTTAACTTATTAAAACAGAGGAAAAACTAAAAATACTCATGGGCGAAGGAGCATGACAGCAGCACAATTAGACCCAAGCAAATCATGAGAAAACAAAAAGATAATTCTTTCCAATGTGTCAAGTAATTAACAAAAAAACAGAGCAAACTGGAATGCTATTTGGCCCTAAACAGAGAGTACACAGTGGCAGAACACCTGACCACTGTGACTGACCCAAACTTAAGGAAAGCTTTGACTATGTACAGACTCAGTGAGCATAGCCTTGCTGTTGAGAAAGGCTGCCGTAGGCAGACCTGGCTCTCAAGAGAAGACAGGCTATGTGCTCACTGCCCACAAAATGAGGTGGAAACTGAGCTGCACTTCCTAACCTCCTGCCAAATGTATGACCATAGAGACACATATTTCCCTCAGATTACACAGACCGACAAAGAACTAGAAAACAAACCCAATTTTCATAAACTCCCATATCTACTGGGTGAAATAACACAGTGTGCCATCACAGTAGCAAGATTTGTGACCTGTTGCCACAAGAAAAGGTCAACCAGTGAAGAACAAACACCACTGTAAATATTGTTTATTTAAAAAAAAAAAAAGTTTATTTCACTTTTGTTTATTGTCTATTTCACTTGCTTTGGCAATATAAACATGTGCTTCCCATGCCAATAAAGCCGTTTGAATTGAATTTAGAGAGAGAGAGAGACAGCGGGAGACAGAAATAGAGAAAGAGACAGAAATAGAGAAAGAGAGAAAGAGAGAGACAGAAATAGAGAAAGAGAGAGGAATAGAGAAAGAGAGAGACAGAAATAGAGAAAGAGAGAGGAAGAATAAATGCCTGCCTGGGATTTGGGCATTTCAAAACAGAGCTTTATGAAGCACACAGAGGAGTCTGGTAGAAACACTGTTAACACTGAGAAGCACAAGCAGCTTTGCACGGTTTCAATACAATAGCAACACAATCAGGATCACTACAAACTGCTTCCACAGCTTTTTACAAGGGATCTGAGCAATGGGACGTTTATGAATTAGTAAAAGATTGACCAGTCTTCTGACTGGCTTCTGCCGCATAAATGCAACGTCAGGTTTCTGTGTGTGCAGACTAGAGCATTAACTAGCCTTATATGACTTGTCAACATGGCTCACACAGAAAGAGCCCTGGCTGCCAACAGAATGCATATCAACATTACTAGATCCTATTAACACCACACTGCGGATTCCTCCATTAACATTACTCAGATGATTGGAATGTGTTCCATTCATCAACGGCACAGAGGGAGATAGATTCTATCTTAGAATCTCAGAATGCTAACTTGGTGTGAGGTCATAGAAATAGAATTTCCAGAAGGGTCATTCTCACGCAAGTCAATGATTCGTGACATGTGGGCCAGGCCGGCGGCCATGGTGAGTGTACTTCTAGGCTATTTCTATAGTGTAGTCTAGCAAAGCTACTTACTAGATGATGAAAAGGGACTTTAAAGGTCTGTGCTGTCTCAGCTAAAAGGCTCGTAGAGCTGCTGCTACGTGGGCATTGATTGGTCAGGCTCTAGCAGGACTCGCATTACAAACTGTAGATACGTTAATTGTGACTATATCAATGTCCTGAAGAAACCTTGATTACACTGCAAAGCAAAGAGACCGAAGACATTACGCTACAGTCAAGTTTCCTACAATACTCATTCTGGCCTTATATTGCACTTTGACCCTTTTTAAGGACACATGTGGGTAAAGAAATAGCCTAGATATGATACATTGGAAAAGATTGACCAAAATGTTGAGAAACTAGGTAAAACAAGGTGTATACCATGCTTCCAGAATCACCGCTGTACTGTAGAGGAGGCTACATTCATTGTGTGATGTGTTCAATAGGGAAATAAGTGCCACATTGTGTTGCCACATTGCGTTTCATTGCGTTGACACATTGCGTTTCATTGCGTTGACACATTGCGTTTCATTGCGTTGCCACATTGCGTTTCATTGAATTGACACATTGCGTTTCATTGCGTTGACACATTGCGTTTCATTGCGTTGACACATTGTGTTTCATTGCGTTTCATTGTGTTGACACATTGCGTTTCATTGCGTTGGCACTGCGTTGGCACTGCGTTTCATTGCGTTTCATTGCGTTTCATTGCGTTGACACATTGCGTTTCATTGCGTTGACACATTGTGTTTCATTGCGTTTCATTGTGTTGACACATTGCGTTTCATTGCGTTGGCACTGCGTTTCATTGCGTTTCATTGCGTTGACACATTACGTTTCATTGCGTTGCCACATTACGTTTCATTGCGTTGATACATTGCGTTGACACATTGCGTTTCATTGCGTTGCCACATTACGTTTCATTGCGTTGACTCATTGCGTTGACACATTGCGTTTCATTGCGTTGACACATTGCATTTCATTGCGTTTCATTGCATTGACACATTGCGTTTCATTGCGTTGACACATTGCGTTTCATTGCGTTGACACATTGCGTTTCATTGCGTTGACACATTGCGTTGACACATTGTGTTTCATTGCGTTGACACATTGCGTTTCACTGCGTTGACACATTGCGTTTCATTGTGTTTCATTGCGTTGACACATTGCGTTTCATTGCGTTGACAAATTGTGTTGACACATTGCGTTTCATTGCGTTGACACATTGCGTTTCATTGCGTTGACACATTGCGTTTCATTGCGTTGACACATTGCGTTTCATTGCGTTTCATTGCGTTGACACATTGTGTTGACACATTGCGTTTCATTGCGTTTCATTGTGTTGACACATTGCATTAGTGAAGTGGGTGGAGGCAGCAGGGATCTGAGCCTATGTGGCCACACAGGATGAACCTGTTTACTCTTCACCCAGAGTTGTTTCCTAAATATGACACTATTCCCTATATAGTGCACTACTTTAGACCAGAGCCCTATTCCCTATATAGTGCACTACTTTAGACCAGGCTCTGGACAATTCTGAGAAATATCGCCGTGTTGAAAATCCCAAATTGTTTGTATAAACAACTCAATTCAGAAAGACACACTTACCCCACCAGACATGTGACCAGGGGTCTCTTCACAGTCCCCAAATCCAAAACAATTCTAAGGCAACATACAGTGTTATATAGAGCCACGGTTACGCGGTTAGAGCCGCGGTTACACGGTTAGAGCCGCGGTTACACGGTTAGAGCCATGGTTACACGGAACTCCCTTGCAGCTTCATTTACTCCAGAAAAACTGTGCAATTTGTTTAAAAAATAATGATAATAATAAAACAGTACCTCATGACACAACACCTCTATCTCACCAGATAACTTGTTTAGATGTTGACATGTATGATATACGTGGACATGATTGCTTATATTCATATGGGCGTGTATATCACTGACAGTGAATACTGTAGATAGGCCTTAGTGTTCTGTCGGTACAGGACTTTTTATTTGAATTTAAATGTATGTAGCTTTCCTATCTATCAATGTTTTGTATTATGTTGTGTTTAATGAGGACCCCAGGAAGAGTAGCTGCTGCATGACCGACAGCTATTGGGGATCCTAATAAAAAACTAACAAAAATATTGCAACTTTATAGGAAATGGTGTGTCATTAGGGAAACCCCCATACCACCACTGTCAATAAGCTAGAGCGCCTTCCTGTAGGCCTATTTTCTTGTCAAACAGGAAATTGGCATTTGTTCCATACTAAAAAGTGAGTTAGCAGGGAATGGCATAGCTTTAGGTTAGGCCTCTGCCAGGATGAGGCCTCATAATAACTCAATCTATGCAGAGACTGCAAAGTTGTCCCTAGATAAAGTAAGGTAAAAAAATAAACCACATTTTGAATTGATACACCAAATGAACCCAAATCGTTGCTTGACAGACACAGACAATATGATTGACAGACACAGACAATATGATTGAGGCAAGTCCACTGAAGCATCACATGTTACCAGGCCTAGTTCACACCACCGTCAGGCACATCATCACTTGGGGAGAAGAACCAAAACAAGAATGAGACAGATACAGTTCAACTGTACACAGACCGAGACACCGGTTAACCACCGGCAAATATGGATTCAATTTAGCAGATGAAGGTCTATAACATATAGGGCTAACAAGACAGGACAAGAGTAGAGAGCAGACTTCTGATTGGTTATGCTGTGACCTCTAAACCCTGAGGAGTCTGAAAAACAATGACCAGTGATGATGAATATGAGATGAAAAAGGGTTAACAAATAGGCCTCCCGCTGTATACCGCAGGCCTCCCGCTGTACACCGCAGGCCTCCCGCTGTACACCGCAGGCCTCCCGCTGTACACCGCAGGCCTCCCGCTGTACACCGCAGGCCTCCCGCTGTACACCGCAGGCCTCCCGCTGTACACCGCAGGCCTCCCGCTGTATACCGCAGGCCTCCCGCTGTATACCGCAGGCCTCCCGCTGTACACCGCAGGCCTCCCGCTGTACACCGCAGGCCTCCCGCTGTACACCGCAGGCCTCCCGCTGTATACCGCAGGCCTCCCGCTGTACACCGCAGGCCTCCCGCTGTACACCGCAGGCCTCCCGCTGTACACCGCAGGCCTCCCGCTGTATACCGCAGGCCTCCCGCTGTACACCGCAGGCCTCCCGCTGTACACCGCAGGCCTCCCGCTGTATACCGCAGGCCTCCCGCTGTACACCGCAGGCCTCCCGCTGTATACCGCAGGCCTCCCGCTGTAAGCTACAAGAGGCATAAAAACCTTGATTCAGATCAATTGTTACCCTTGACAGAATTAGCAACTGGCTTTAATGTTGAGAAAAAGGACAAGGCTGAGGAACTCTACTAAGAAAAAATGGTTCAACAGTTTCCACAGCTCACAGGACCCAGCAGGTCTCCAAAATGTTAAAGCACGGCTTCTGGAAGCCTTAGGTGGTGTAATACAATACACCACAACTCACCAAGCTGCTAACAATGATCAACTGCACCTTAATGCAGCCCAGGCACAGCGACATCATACAGCAGCCACAAAGTGGTGCATTGGCGTTATTGTCTTCAGCAATTAGGCTATGACATTTTAACCTGTTTCTTGTTAGAATGGCTCGATCTCTAAACAGTCTATTGGAACAAAAGTTCTTTCCCTAATGTTTTGTCATTTGAACCTCGCCTCCCTGATAGAGATGCAGAGCACAGATACCAATTAGCTAGTGGTATCAGAGAGAAGTCACTCGACTTTCCTTGTCTGGCGCAGCGGTCTAAGGCACTGCAGTGCTAGACGCGTCACTAGAGATCCGGGTTCAACCCCTGGCTGTGACCTGGAGACCCATGAGGTGGTGCACAATTGGCCCAGCATTGTCCGTGTTAGGGGAGGGTTTGGCCGGCCGGGACGTCCTTGTCCCATCATGCTCTAGCAACTCCTTGTGGCGGCCCGGGCGCATGCACGCGGTTAACTCCTACTGCAGATTTCATCTTTAAAGGTGCAAATGGGCACTGTCACACCTATCACCTTGTCTGTCCGTCAGCCCAGTCAGTCAGCTCATCACTAAAGGTCAGAGTGGTGCTGTCTAGCCTCAGACATAACAGTAGCAGTCTCGGTACTAATGATGAAAACACATTCTGCTCCTCTGAGAATAAAACAAAACTTCACTATCCTCTGAAGTCTAGAACCATCTATCCTGTCGTGCCTACGGGACCAGACAGAGTACGTCCCAAACGTCACCATATCCCTTAAATAGGGCACTACTCTGACCAGAGCCCTTTGTTTAATACCCTATGAGTCCTGGTCAAAAGTAGTGCACTATAAAGGGAATAGGTTGCCATTTGGGACAGCCAGACACTGAGACAGACGCATCCCACAGCGATGCCACCCACTCCCCTTGTCTCATCCCTGCAGCTAAAAGTATCAGAGAGAAGTCACTCAACTTTCTTTGAGGGTGCAAATAGGCACTGCCTTTCATCCCTTCACAGTCAAAGTTAGCCTATAGAGTTCTCTGTCCTCACTTTTCTTAGACAATTAAGGAAAAGGCTGTTTTCTCGTCTCCTCATTCTGCTGCTGCCTCCGCCACATCGTTCTCAACACCAATATGCTGATTAACTTTACTATTGTGCACAAAGCAACATGGTCTCTAGGAAAAGGTGCCAATTCAACAGCACACTGATGTGGTTCAGAACCGCAGACAGATACCGCTTTCCAATGCGGGAGAAAGCTCATTTGTTATAAAATAATATAATTTTTATTAGTGTTGCACAACTGTTCTTACATAATATAACCATATACAATTTCAGTAGGACTTAGTGATGGACTGTTCCATCCCCACGGCCTCCACAATGGATCAGTCCACTCAGACAGGCACCAATCAGACAGGTGTCTTAGTAATGGACTGTTCCATCCCCACGGCCTCCACAATGGATCAGTCCACTCAGACAGGCACCAATCAGACAGGTGTCTTAGTAATGGACTGTTCCATCCCCACGGCCTCCACAATGGATCAGTCCACTCAGACAGGCACCAATCAGACAGGTGTCTTAGTAATGGACTGTTCCATCCCCACGGCCTCCACAATGGATCAGTCCACTCAGACAGGCACCAATCAGACAGGTGTCTTAGTAATGGACTGTTCCATCCCCACGGCCTCCACAATGGATCAGTCCACTCAGACAGGCACCAATCAGACAGGTGTCTTAGTAATGGACTGTTCCATCCCCACGGCCTCCACAATGGATCAGTCCACTCAGACAGGCACCAATCAGACAGGTGTCTTAGTAATGGACTGTTCCATCCCCACGGCCTCCACAATGGATCAGTCCACTCAGACAGGCACCAATCAGACAGGTGTCTTAGTAATGGACTGTTCCATCCCCACGGCCTCCACAATGGATCAGTCCACTCAGACAGGCACCAATCAGACAGGTGTCTTAGTAATGGACTGTTCCATCCCCACGGCCTCCACAATGGATCAGTCCACTCAGACAGGCACCAATCAGACAGGTGTCTTGTACCCCATGATTATTATAAAAAAATGTGCTACTAAAGAAATCTCGGTCAACGAACAACCTGTCGACCAAAGAATCGACCAGTCGACTAAATGGGGTCGGCCTTAAGTTTGAAGAAAGTTGCTAACTGGTGTTAACGTAATGACTGGAAGTCTATGGTAACTGCTAGCATGCTAGTAGATACCATAGACTTCCAGTCTTTGTGCTAAAACTAGTTAGCATTGGATCGTAAAACTAAATCCAACTTCTTTCATACTGGATGCAGAGACATATAAATGGTATCCATGAGTTCATCTGACTGAGGAAGTAGAGAAAGGGCTTCCAAAATCCCAAAGTATCCCTTTAAATCGAACCATAAGATCACTGACAATATAGTCGTCAAACATTGACGCTTAATCTCAGAGCTTTCAGGAGCCTCTTTAGGATAGGGAGCTGTCAAAACGGATATTGTTGGAGAGGAATTGTAGAAAATTCCTTACATACAACCCAGAGACCACAAGATGTACGAGACTCTGAATTCCCGAGCAGCATTCTGAATGACATAGTACACACACAAACGCAATAGCACATACACAGCGCAAACACACACGCATACAGAGAGAGAGGAGCAGACGGGCTTCATAGATCCTTCAGCCCTATCCTCTTGCCCTGCTCCAGACAAAACGGAACTTCACCACATCCCTCTAGAGATCTTTGACTTCCACAGAATTCCAATCAGGAAACGAGTGACGTGGGATGGTTCAAGGAGTTTCCGAGCATCGCTGCTATTCGCTAGTCATTGGTATGAGTCACAGAATCGGCCCTTTAAAATGCCATTCAACTCAATTATTCACACTCCACAGCAGGCAACAAGCACCATGCCTGCCAATGTTTTGCTTGTATTGTGCAACCAATTAAATGTACTCTGCATAATATAGCTGTTAATGGAAGGCATGGGCTGTTACTCGAAATTAAAATAACTTTGTATACAGCTGTATTGTGACTTGACCATCTGTAATGTTAGGTTAAATCTCTGAACGTGATCAATCAGGAAGTATCTCAACTCTCTCTAAACCAGCAGAAAACAGATCAAAATATCAATAAGTAAAGATAATCTAGCATAAACAAAAACAAACAATTGACTTGATGTTAACATTCCCAGGAACCAACACCCAGCCACCTCAGCAGTAAACCAATTCTCCAAATAAAAGGTTAGGGGCTCTGAAATGGGCCTACTGCAGGGAGCCAGTGATACACACACACAGTGCTGCAGTCTTCGGATAGTAGGAGTGTGAACTGTCACCCCCCCACAAAGACTCCTCTGTGTTGGTCTGGAGAAAACACAAACACGACCCCTTTGCTCCCCATAAAGTACCAGAGCTGGAGGACTGGAGGTGGGGTGGGGGGGGGGCGTCCAGAGAGGTGGACCCTGCTCATAAATAAAAGTTTTAAAAAGTTGTAAGTTTACATACACTTAGGTTGGAGTCATTAAAACAAGACATTTGTGGAGTGGTTGAAAAACGAGTTAAGTCAGTTAAGAACACATTCTTATTTTCAATGACCGCCTAGGAACGTTCTGCCTCGTTTAGGGGCAGAACGACAGATTTTTAACCTTGTCAGCTCGGGGGATCAATCTTGCATTGACTACATTGCACTCCACGAGGAGCCTGCCTGTTAGCGAATGCAGTAAGCTAAGTTAAGTTGCTAGCTAGCATTAAACTTATCTTATAAAAAACAATCAATCAATGACTGTCATTGCTCCAATGTGTACTTAACCATAAACATCAATGCCTTTCTTAAAATCAATACACAAGTACATATTTTTAAACCTGCATATTTAGCTAAAAGAAATACAGGTTAGCAGGCAATGTTAACCAGGTGAAATTGTGTCACTTCTCTTGCCTTCATTGCACGCAGAGTCAGGGTATATGCAACAGTTTGGGCCGCCTGGCTCTTTGCAAACTAATTTGCCAGAACTTTACGTAATTATGACATAACATTGAAGGTTGTGCAATGTAACAGGAATATTTAGACTCATGGATGCCACCCGTTAGATAAAATACGGAACGGAATAAATGTTTTGTTTTCGAGGTGATAGTTTCCGGATTAGTCAAATGTATATGGTTTAGAGAGAAATAGTCGACACGTTATAATTCCTGTAATAACTTGCGGCTGAATTTGAAAGGGGTTCCTTCGTTATTTTACCGTTCATGTCTTCCATAGGGAGAACCTTCCAGAAGGACAACCATCTCTACAGCACTCCACCAAATCAGGCCTTTATGGTAGAGTGACCAGATGGAAGCCACTCCTCAGTAAAAGGCACATGACAGCCCAAGATTGAATTCTTTGGCCTGAATGCCAAGTGTCACGTCTGGAGGGAACCTGGCACCATCCCTACGGTGAAGCATGGTGGTGTCAGCATCATGATGTGGGGCTGTTTTTCAGCGGCAGGGACTGGGAGACTAGTCAGGATCAAGGTGAAAGTTGAACGGCGCAAAGTAAAGAGAGATCCTTGATGAAAACCTTCCACAGAGCGCTCAGGATCTCAGACTGGGGCGAAGGTTCACCTTCCAACAGGACAACAACCTGTTTTTGCTTTGTAATTATGGTGTATTGTGTGTAGATTGATGAGGGGATTTTTTGTTCCTTTTAGAATAAGGCTGTAACGTAACAAAATGTGTAAAAAGTCAAAGGGTCTGAATACTTTCCGAAGGCACTGTATATACTCTAGCTTGTCCGTCGGTTGTATCATATCATGCCATTCAGTGATCTGTACTAAAAGCACTCTGTTAGATGGCAAAGAGAAAGGCAGGCAACATAACATCAGAGATTAAGAGGGAGATTTATTTCAAGTACTTCGTTCATTTCCATTATTGTCCCAAAATGTTCATCATAATATAATCACTAGGTCTAAATCTGAACAATGGAATAATAACTCAGGTACCTGTCTGTCTGTCTGTCTGTCTGTCTGTCTGTCTGTCTGTCTGTCTGTCTGTCTGTCTGTCTGTCTGTCTGTCTGTCTGTCTGTCTGTCTGTCTGTCTGTCTGTCTGTCTGTCTGTCTGTCTGTCTGTCTGTCTGTCTGTCTGTCTGTCTGTCTGTCTGTCTGTCTGTCTGTCTGTCTGTCTGTCTGTCTGTCTGTCTGTCTGTCTGTCTGTCTGTCTGTCTGTCTGTCTGTCTGTCTGTCTGTCTGTCTGTCTGTCTGTCTGTCTGTCTGTCTGTCTGTCTGTCTGTCTGTCTGTCTGTCTGTCTGTCTGTCTGTCTGTCTGTCTGTCTGTCTGTCTGTCTGTCGGTCGGTCGGTCGGTCGGTCGGTCGGTCGAGTGGAGAGATTTAAAATCAGTAATGTAGAAGATCTGGTTAAAAAAATATATAGTATTTGTTTTCATCCAAAATACTTTATCTGTGCTTGACTGAATGGAATAGTCACAAAAGTGCAAACCTCACCCATCTGATTCTCCATACACGCTCAATAATAGGCTAAAAGATTTCGTAAAAGAACAAATAGGCCACTATGTGAACCCACTAGGTCTGTAATCCAGGTATGTAGGACACTGAGGACTGTAACTGGCCAACTCATCCATCATTCTGACCTAGCTAGTACCAACAACCCAGACAGCTCAACCCAGCCCAGAAGACACTGTTAAACAAGGCCAAGGTTTGGGAACAACACCAACGAAGAAGAAGAAGAAGAAGGGTTTAATCTTTCTACCTTCTTTTTTAACACAATCTGGGCCAGCCCAGACCCAATTATTTCACTTAGTCTCCGGGTTGCCATGGTTACAGCCTACACCTCTTGTGATTTCACCATCTTGTGTTTTAGAAAGTGAAATTCACCACCCCAGCCAGCCAGCCATGTGGTGGAGGAGGAAGCTTCTCTCATCCTCCTCCATGCTGCTGGGCTGGGATTCAGGCACCTGGGGTCTCTGCACTGTCTGTCTGCCTGTCTAAATCTCTGCCTGTCTAAATCTCTGCCTGTCTAAATCTCTGCCTGTCTAAATCCTTTAAAAAAAAGATCAGAACTAAAGTTTCCTAAACAAACAACAACCTGGCTATTCCCATTATGCCATCAAGATCAATCTATTCAGCTCTAACATTTGGAACACTGGACGCTACACTGTGAAAGCAGCCTGTGGGCTCTAGATGGAGCCCGTTTTGGTAAGGCTCTGAACAACAGGGGCACGGGAGGAACAAATCAAAAAAGGGACCATCACACTCTCCCAGAAGCTTGGCTGGCTTGTAAAACCTGTGAATTCAAACAAACAAAAAGGTGTGATGGGGACGCACTCAAAAAGATGTCGCATAAAGCTTCCTTAATTTCCCCATTTTTGTATTAATTTCACTGCATCAGGGACCGGTTCCACAGACGTTTTGGCTTTGCAGCCTTCTTCAGTGTGTAGCTACAAATCGTTTTAATTCAAAACAGCATCTATAGGGAACACAGGTGAGCAACCGATGAGTAGCAGGTGCTTCTAATTAGGGTTGCCACTCATCTGCCAATCAGAGATGTGGCTTCTCTGGTCTACCTTTATACAATTTAGTCACAAAGAAATAGAGAATTACATCATTCATTCATGTCATCACACAGCATACGAGTCGTTCATGATTTGAAATGCAATCAAGCGTCTTAGTTTTAAAATAAGACAGCAAAGCAGCACTTGAGAAATGCAGAATTATAGGGTATGGGAGTATCGGCCCTGGACCATTCATGAATCAATTGCCTTAATGTATCCAAGTGAGCAGACACCTATCTCAGTTCATGAGCTAGCTTACCACAAAGGACATCAGGCTCAGCAGTTGATAAATATGTGGGGCTAACTCATAAATGATATGCAAACTGATATGGACAGTGCTGTTGTATAAGTCTAAATTTGGCCAATAGGAAGGTGGTGAAAACCGTGTGGGGATACAGAATTAAATTTATATATCCACGTCTTCTCTTAGGAGTAATTTGTTGCCAGAATTTTTCCAACGCATCGCAATTCAATAATAGAATGATTTTGTTCTAAAAAAGTGTCTTGCAACTGGCGAGGTGATATCTTCACGTCTGATAGTGGATTTATGTTCTCCAAGGCGTACTTTCAAGGCGCGGGATGTTTTTCCAATATAAATCTTATTACAACACTGTAGCATATAAATAAGTCCTTTAGTAGCGCAAGTTGTACATGAATAATACATGAATTTAGAACATTTCCGTATGGTGCTCCATGAACTACATCCTTCAATGAAGGCCTCTTTTCTCTCTGACATCTGACTCAACCAATATGTTTGATGGAATTTTCTGGATCGTTTATAGGTGAATAAAAGGTGGATTCTGGGAGGCAGAATTTAAAGAGGAGTCTGATGATAGTATATGCCAGTGTTTATTGACAATAGCCTTGATTCCATTACAGCTATCATTGAAATGAAGTATATAGTTTACAGAAAACTGTTTATTCTCAAGTAACTGGCTTCTGTTCAAGGTTTTAACTTGTTCTTTAGCTTTATCAAGACCGGTATCGGGGAATCCTCTCTAGCGGGAAACGCTCAAGGAGATCATTTGATTGTCTATCATCTGTGTCACAGATGCAACGCAGTCTATGAAGTTGGCTGACTGGTAAACTCTTTGTACAGGGAGAGGGTGATAACTATCAGATGTCAGTATTTTTATCTGTAGGTTTTCTGTGAACTGTAGTACTTAACAAGTACATCTAATAAATACAATGGTGTAAAGTACTTAAGTAAAAATACTTTAAAGTATTGCTTAAGGCGTTTTTGGGGGTATCTGTACTTTACTAATTTATATTTTTGACTACTTTTACTTCTCTACATTCTCTACTTCTCTACTTTACTTCTCTACTAAAGAAAATAATGTACTTGTTACTCCATACATTTCCATGACACCAGAAAGTACTCGTTGCATTTTGAATGCTTAGCAGGACAGATAATGGTTAAATTCACACACTTATCAAGAGAACATCCCTGGTCATCCCTACTGCCTCTGATCTGGCGGACTCACTAAACACAAATTCTTTGTTTGTAAAAGACGTCTTAGTGTTGGAGTGAGCCCCTGGTTATCAGTAAATAAATAAAAATCTACAAAATTGTGCCGTCTGGTTTGCTTAATATACACTGCTCAAAAAAATAAAGGGAACACTTAACCTGTCTAGGATCAGCGTGCCGCTAGCGGCACTCCCCCCCCCCCCCCCACTGAAAAACCAGTGCCGCGAAATTCAAAAAAAATATTTTTTTAAAATATTTAACTTTCACACATTAAAGTCCAATACAGCTAATGAAAGACACAGATCTTATGAATCCAGTCAACATTTCCGATTTTTAAAATGTTTTACAGGGAAGACACAATATGTAAAGATGTACATCTATTACCTAAAAACACATTAGCATATTCCACCATCTTTTATTTGTCCACCAACACCAGTAGCCATCACCAATTCGGCTAAACTAAGATATTTATAGCCCCTAACCAACAAGCATGGTGGTGGCAGCATCATGCTGTGGGGATGTTTTTCAGTGGCAGGGACTGGGAGACTAACCAGGATTGAGAGAAAGATGAACAGAGCAAAGTACAGAGATCCTTGATGAAAACCTACTCCAGAGCACTCAGGACCTCAGACTGGGGCGAAGATTCACCTTCCAACAGGACAACAACCCTAAGCACACAGCTAAGACAATGCAGGAGTGGCTTCGGGACAAGTCTCTGAATGTCCTTGAGTGGCTCAGCCAGAGCCTAGACTTGAACCCGATCGAACATCTCTGGAGAGACCTGAAAATAGCTGTGCAGAGACGCTCCTCATCCAACCTGACAGAGCCGGAGAGGATCTGCAGAGAAGAATAGGAGAAACTCAACAAATACAGGTGTGCCAAGCTTGTAGTGTCATACCCAAGACGACTTGATGCTGTAATCGCTGCCAAAGGTGCTTCAACAAAGTACTGAGTAAAGGGTCTGAATACTTATGTAAATCAGTTGGGGGTTTTTCACGAACGGGCATTCGATCAGCAGACAGCACTCTGACTGATGGCAGACAGGAAGAGGTGATGGTTACTTTTCTCTGGCCGTTTAAGCAAGTTAAAATGCAAGATTAACTTCAAGCAAAACTTTAGGAAATGTAGCTGGTTACATTATTGTTTATGTTAAACATAAGAAATCTGATGGCCATGCATCGTATTTGCAAAAAATACCTTGCTCTTTCATTGTAAGCCAATTTACTTATGTATGGCTGCTAGCAAATTAGCACTGCACTTTCGCCAAATATATTTTATGACGAATGTTTTGCATTAATTTATTTTGTGTGATTAAAAACTAGATTTGCAAGCCCATTATCACTTCACTGAAGCAAAAAAACAGTGTTGCCTTTCAATATAAAAACGCAGATGAACTTGTTTAAAATGCAAATTTTGGGATGTCAGCGTTTTGAAAATGAAGATTTCAGAAAGCTAACGTGACCCCTTACATTACTGAAACAGTCAGACTCAAACATTTACTGTTCTGTTCTGTTTAAATCGTCTAATGTGTATCCAAGTCTGACTGGATCAAGCTATGAAACACTGTAGTAAACCAAGGTCTATACTGTGACTAATGGTCACTTACCCTAAGTCAAGAGAAAAATGCATGTTGTTTAAAAAATGAATCCTAAATAGCGTAATATTAAAACGGATGCATTTTGGTGGATAGTCTAACTTACTATAATATTTTTTCCCTCTACTTGGTTTAATTCATTAATTTACCATCTGGATTAACCTGCTCAGGTCAGGTTCAGATATCATGGTAGCCTTAAATAGGCAGCAGGCAGGGTTCTGGAGGTCAGACATAGTAGGAGCTGACTACGGCATAACCTGACCATCTGGTCCTGGAGAAATTCAACCCAGAGAGAGAGGGAGGTAAGAGACACCAAGAGAGAGAGAAAATACCACTGTGCCATCACAGCAGATATATTTCTGACCTGTTGCCACAAGAAAAGGTCAACCAGTGAAGAAAAAACACCATCGTAAATACAACCCATATTTATGTTTATTTATTTTCCCTTTTGTACTTTAATTTAACTATTTGCACATCCTTACAACACTGTTCATAGCCAAAATATGACATCTGAAATGTCTTTATTCCACTGAACCTTCTGTGAGTGTAATGTTTACTGTTCATTTTTTATTGTTTATTTCACTTTTGTTTATTATCTATTTCACTTGCTTTGGCAATCTAAACATACGTTTCCCATGGCAATCTCAGCTTCCCTATCAATCTAAACATACGTTTCCCATGGCAATCTCAGCTTCCCTATCAATCTAAACATACGTTTCCCATGGCAATCTCAGCTTCCCTATCAATCTAAACATACGTTTCCCATGGCAATCTCAGCTTCCCTATCAATCTAAACATACGTTTCCCATGGCAATCTCAGCTTCCCTATCAATCTAAACATACGTTTCCCATGGCAATCTCAGCTTCCCTATCAATCTAAACATACGTTTCCCATGGCAATCTCAGCTTCCCTATCAATCTAAACATACGTTTCCCATGGCAATCTCAGCTTCCCTATCAATCTAAACATACGTTTCCCATGGCAATCTCAGCTTCCCTATCAATCTAAACATACGTTTCCCATGGCAATCTAAACATACGTTTCCCATGGCAATCTCAGCTTCCCTATCAAATCAAAAAATGTCACGCAGACAATTTTTTGATCATGTATATGTTTTTGCTGTTTGTTCTTTGTTCTTTGTTCTAGAGCCAAAGAGATTGGAGAAGTGGTTTATCCACACATCTCCGTTTTGGATAGATAACTATGTGTTTGTTTAGTGTGTTGGAATTTTACATTTAGCGGAGTTCTGACGTGCTGTTCATTATTTTTACGTAGTGTATTTCTGTATTGTTTTAGTGATTCACCATAGCGAAGTCTCAGGTTTTCAGGCTCTCTATATTATTGGTTGGATAGATTTCTCAATTCCTTTCTTAGGTTTTGAATGCAAAAACGTAAGAAGGAAATAGAAAATAAACAGAAAAAACATACAGTGGGGAGAACAAGTATTTGATACACTGCCGATTTTGCAGGTTTTCCTACTTACAAAGCATGTAGACTTCTGTAATTTTTTATCATAGGTACACTTCAACTGTGAGAGACGGAATCAAAAATCCAGAAAATCACATTGTATGATTTTTAAGTAATTAATTTTGCATTTTATTGCATGACATAAGTATTTGATACATCAGAAAAGCAGAACTTAATATTTGGTACAGAAACCTTTGTTTGCAATTAGAGATCATACGTTTCCTGTAGTTCTTGACCAGGTTTGCCAGGTCGCTGGCCAATACAGACTTTCAGCTCCCTCCAAAGATTTTTTATTGGGTTCAGGTCTGGAGACTGGCTAGGCCACTCCAGGACCTTGAGATGCTTCTTACGGAGCCACTCCTTAGTTGCCCTGGCTGTGTGTTTCGGGTCGTTGTCATGCTGGAAGACCCAGCCACTACCCATCTTCAATGTTCTTACTGAGGGAAGGAGGTTGTTGGCCAAGATCTCGCGATACATGGCTCCATCCATCCTCCCCTCAATACGGTGTAGTCGTCCTGTGCCCTTTGCAGAAAAGCCTCCCCAAAGAATGATGTTTCCACCTCCATGCTTCACGGTTGGGATGGTGTTCTTGGGGTTGTACTCATCCTTCTTCTTCCTCCAAACACGGTGAGTGGAATTTAGACCAAAAAGCTCTATTTTTGTCCCATCAGACCACATGACCTTCTCCCATTCCTCCTCTGGATCATCCGGATGGTCATTGGCAAACTTCAGACGGGCCTGGACATGCGCTGGCTTGAGCAGGGGGACCTTGCGTGCGCTGCTGGATTTTAATTCATGACGGCGTAGTGTGTAAATAATGGTTTTCTTTGAGACTGTGGTCCCAGCTCTCTTCAGGTCATTGACCAGGTCCTGCAGTGTAGTTCTGGGCTGATCCCTCACCTTTCTCATGATCATTGATGCCCCACGAGGTGAGATCTTGCATGGAGCCCCAGACCGAGGGTGATTGACCGTCATCTTGAACTTCTTCCATTTTCTAATAATTGCGCCAACAGTTGTTGCCTTCTCACCAAGCTGCTTGCCCATCCCAGCCTTGTGCAGGTCTACAATTTTATCCCTGATGTCCTTACACAGCTCTCTGGTCTTGGCCATTGTGGAGAGGTTGGAGTCTGTTTGATTGAGTGTGTGGACAGGTGTCTTTTATGCAGGTAACGAGTTCAAACAGGTGCAGTTAATACAGGTAATGAGTGGAGAACAGGAGGGCTTCTTAAAGAAAAACTAACAGGTCTGTGAGAGACGGAATTCTTCCTGGTTGGTAGGTGATCAAATACTTATGGCATGCAAATTAATTACTTAAAAATCATACAATGTGATTTTCTGGATTCCACCTCTCACAGTTGAAGTGTACCTATGATAAAAATTACAGACGTCTACATGCTTTGTAAGTAGGAAAACCTGCAAAATCGGCAGTGTATCAAATACTTGTTCTCCCCACTGTATATACACGACCAAATACAAATCTTACAATCGACTATTACAGACTGCCAGAACCCACTGGATTCTCCAATTACATTGACTTAACTACAGAACAAAATACAAATCCTCTAATCCAAAAAGTCCTGTGGTGTTGAAGGTATCCTAAGTGAAATGATAAAAAAACAGACCACAAATTCCAATTGGATATACTTAAACTTTTTAACATCACCCTCAGCTCTGGCATCTTCGCCAATATTTTGAACCAAGGACTAAACACCCAAAACATACAACCCTATAAAATACATGTAGACAAACAAAAAGTGTGGAGGTAAAAATTATCCAAAAATACACACATTTCTTTCCACGGACCGTGGGGTGAGACAGGGATGCAGCTTGAGCCCAACCCTCTTCAACATATAAATCAATGAATTGGCGAGTGCACTAGAAAAGTCTGCAGCACCCGGCCTCACCTTACTAGAATCTGAAGTCAAATCTCTACTGTTTGCTGATGATCTGATGCTTCTGTACCCAACCAAGGAGGGCCTACAGAAACACCTAGATCTTCTGCACAGATTCTGGTTGGACCTGGGCCCTAAGTAACTCTCAGTAATACAAAATAATAGTGTTACAAAAATACAAATACAAATTCCATCTAGACACCGTTGCTCTAGAGCACACTAAAAACTAGACGAAACTCGGCCTAAACATCAGCGCCACAGGTAACTTCCACAAAGCTGTGAACGATCTGAGAGAAGGTAAGAAGGGTCTTCTATGCCATCAAAAGGAACATAACATTCAACATAACAATTAGGATCCAGCTAAAAATACTTGAAACAGTTATAGAACCCATTGTCCTTTATGGTTGTGAGGTCTGGGGACCGCTTACCAATCAAGAATTCACAAAATGGGACAAACACTAAATTGAGACTCCGCATGCAGAATTCTGCAAAAATATCCTCGGTTTACAATGTAAACACCAAATAATGGATGTAGAGCAGAATTAGGCCAATACCCGCTAATTATCAAAATGCAGAAAAGAGCCATTAAATTCTACAACCTCCTAGAAGGAATCCATCACCTACAGAGAGATGAACCTGGAAAAGAGTCTCCTAAGCAAGCTGGTCCTGGGGCTCTGTTCACAAACACAAACAGACCCTAAAGAGCCCCAGGACAGCAACACAATTAGACCCAACCAAATCATGAGAAAACAAAAAGATGTCAGTGTAATGTTTACTGTTCATTAGTTATTGTTAATTTCACTTTTGTTTGTGATCTATTTCTCTTGCTTTGGCAATGTTAACATATGTTCCCCATGCCAATAAAGCCCTTCGAATTTAACTGAAAATTTAGAGAAGATTGAATTGGAGAGAGAGATATAGAGGTGAGAGAGACACCCTCTCTGATTATTTATCTATTTATCTATTTAACTTGCTTTGGCAATGTAAACATTTATGTTTCCCATGCCAGTACACCCCTTTGAATTTAAATGAATTAAGAGAGAGCGAGCTAGCTAATTGGTTTAACCTACTACTACTCCAGGACAACAACAGGTGACTCCAGGTAAAGAGATTACAAATAACAAAGTGAGGTTTATGTAATCTAGCGCATTCTGAGTATAGCCCAATGATGTATATAAACCCTGGATTGCTGATGGTATGTATTGGCCATTGAGAGGCTTTGATGCCACCGGTCGGCCATATTGGCACTCCCCATAAGTAGCAGTCCTCCATAGGAATGAATGGAATTCTATAGTATTTCATTTAAATGTTTCAAGAACAAATTTACATGTTTGCAAGTATTTGTTTATTGTATTGGGGATGGTAACAATAGTAATCTAAAAAAATATATACTTTTAAGGAAAATATATATATATACAGTACCAGTCAAAAGTTTGGACACACCTACTCATTCAAGGGTATTTCTTTATTTTGACCATTGTAGAATAATAGTGAAGACATCAAACTATGAAATAACACATATAGAATCATGTAGTAACCAAAAAAGTGTTCATCAAATCAAAATATATTTTATATCTGAGATTCTTCATAGTAGCCACCATTTGCCTCAATTTGGTGTTTGTCCCATTTTGTGAATTGTTGATTGGTGAGCGGTCCCCAGACCTCACAACCATAAAGGACAATGGGTTCTATAACTGTTTCAAGTATTTTTAGCTGGATCCTAATTGTTATGTTGAATGTTATGTTCCTTTTGATTGCATAGAAGACCCTTCTTACCTTCTCTCAGATCGTTCACAGCTTTGTGGAAGTTACCAGTGGCCCTGATGTTTAGGCCGAGGTACGTATACTTTTTTGTGTGCTCGAGGGCAACGGTGTCTAGATGGAATTTGTATTTGTGGGGCTTGACAGCTTTGCACACTCCTAGCTGAGAAAAGAGACTAACAGATAATCACAACATTGCACTAACCAGGCAACTCAATTCACACAACCAGCCTGGTGAAGCCATAAGGATCAAAATATTGTCAATAAATTTCATAAGATCATAGATTGCAGTGTGCCAAGTCTTTTTAACGTTGCAGCTCGATCCAGAGCTGTGCCAGTCACCCCACCTGGCCTGCAGAACCTGGCCTGCAGAACCTGGCCTGCAGAACCTGGCCCCATAAAGCATCTCAGAGTAGCAGTGTTGATCTAAGATCAGCTCCCCTCTGTCCATATAATCGTAATCATTATGATCTAAACTGATCCTACACCAGCACTCCTACTCTGAGACACTTTGTGAATACAGGCCTTGGAATGGAGGGTTAAATCTGTTTTTGTTCTGAGATGACCCTACTCTATATTTAAAAAAACAGTTCCATTTTAGATAGAGATAACAAACTAAACTCTATATGAGGAACGGGAGACAGGAAAACAACTGCAACATTTACCTATGGTAAGTAGAACTGACAAGAGAACATCTAAATGATGTGAGTTAAATTGTCTCCTACATGATAACATCCCTGTTTTCCAGTAGTCTAAATATGACTACAATACCCCGGAGACTAAGTGCATGATATAATACTGGTGCCACAGGAGACACAGAAGCAGGCTTTGCCAATTCAACTCTGATCGGCTGTATTAGGGTGGGTGAAGCCAGAGCCAAGGAAACAGACGCAGATACACTACATGGCCATATGTACGTATATGCTCGTCGAACATCTCATTCCAAAATAATGGGCCTTAATATGGAGTTGATCCCCGTTTGCTGCTATAACAGCCTCCACTCTTCTGGGAAGGCTTTCCACTAGATTTTGGAACATTGCTGCTATAACAGCCTCCACTCTTCTGGGAAGGCTTTCCACTAGATGTTGGAACACTGCTGCTATAACAGCCTCCACTCTTCTGGGAAGGCTTTCCGCTAGATGTTGGAACATTGCTGCTATAACAGCCTCCACTCTTCTGGGAAGGCTTTCCGCTAGATGTCGGAACATTGCTGCTACATAACAGCCTCCACTCTTCTGGGAAGGCTTTCCACTAGATGTCGGAACATTGCTGCTACATAACAGCCTCCACTCTTCTGGGAAGGCTTTCCACTAGATGTTGGAACATTGCTGCTACATAACAGCCTCCACTCTTCTGGGAAGGCTTTCCACTAGATGTCGGAACATTGCTGCTACATAACAGCCTCCACTCTTCTGGGAAGGCTTTCCACTAGATGTTGGAACATTGCTGCTACATAACAGCCTCCACTCTTCTGGGAAGGCTTTCCACTAGATGTCGGAACATTGCTGCTATAACAGCCTCCACTCTTCTGGGAAGGCTTTCCACTAGATGTCGGAACATTGCTGCTACATAACAGCCTCCACTCTTCTGGGAAGGCTTTCCACTAGATGTCGGAACATTGCTGCTACATAACAGCCTCCACTCTTCTGGGAAGGCTTTCCACTAGATGTTGGAACATTGCTGCAGGGACTTTTTTCCATTCAGCCACAAGAGCATTACTGAGGTTGGGCACTGATGTTGGGCGGTTAGGCCTGGCTCTCAGTCGGCTTTCCAATCCACCCCAAAGGTGTTCGATGGGATTTAGGTCAGGGCTCTGTGCAGGCCAGTCAAATTCTTCCACACCGGTCTCAACAAACCATTTCTGTATGGACCTCGCTCTGTGCACGGGGGCATCGTCATGCTGAAACAGGAAAGGTCCATGCCCAAACTGTTGCCACAAAGTTGGAAGTACAGAATTGTCTAGAATATAATTGCATGCTGTAGTGTTAAGATTTCCCTTCACTTGAACTAAGGGGCCTAGACCGAACCATGAAAAACAGCCACAGACCATTATTCCTCCTCCACCAAACTTTAGTTGGCACTATGCATTCAGGCAGGTAGCGTCCTCCTGTCATCCGCCAAAACCAGAATCGTTCGTCGTACTGCCAGATGGTGAAGCGTGATTCATCATTCCAGAGAGCGAGTTTCCACTGCTCCAGAGTCCAATGGCAGCGAGCTTTACACCACACCAGCCAACACTTGGCATTGAGCATGGTGATCTTAGGCTTGTGTGTGGCTGCTCGGCCATGGAAAACCATTTCATGAAGCTCCTGACAAACAGTTATTGTGCTGACGTTGCTTCCAGGGGCAGTTTGGAACTTGGTAGTGAGTGTTGCAACCGAGGACAGATGATTTTAACGCGCTACGCTCTTCAGCACTTGGTGGTCCTGTTCTGTGAGCTTGTGTGGCCTACCACTTCGTGGCTGAGCCGTTGTTGCTTCTAGACGTTTCCACTTCACAATAACAGCACTTCCAGTTGAACGGGGCAGCTCTAGCAGGGCAGAAATTTGACGAACTGACATGTAGGAAAGGTGGTATCCAATGACGGTGCCACGTTGAAAGTCACTGAGCTCTTCAGTAAGGCCATTCTACTGCCAATGTTTGTCTATGGAGGTTGAGATTTATGGGGAGGCCGGCCCCCAGTCGTGGACCGAAGTTGGTAGCAAGCCTCCCGGCAGCTTGTGGCTAATGAAGATTGGATGCAGGTGAGCAAGTTGGCATGGTCACAGCTCAATGTCCATGTATGGAGTTCCTTGCTAATAGGCCACGTTCCAAAATGGGTGTCTGGTATCGTATATGGAGTTTCGGCTCCAGGGACGCGTTTCAATATGAGTGGCTGTACCCATGTATGGAGTTCCTCCTTCGGGCCAATATGAAAAGGATGTGTCCATATAAGGATTTCCGTCTGTGGCTGCATTCCAATATATGGAAGTTCCTGCTGTGGATTAGCTGTATCGTCTGAAGCTCTCCTACCGAAATGCGTTATAAACTACACTAAATATAGTACCAAACATTCGATTTGGACCAAACATATTCCTACCAATCCCCAAAAAGTATCAAAAGCCACACACAGACCCCCCACACCAATCCAACAACCAGTATATAATATCAGTTCCCTATGACAAGCCGTAAGAAGCTGCGGCTTGGAGTATTGCGTTTCCATACTATGTAATGCATTCCCTGTGAATCTGGTGATGTTTTGTTTCCCCGGTTCAGAGAAATTAGTATTGACATCACTTGCATTATTCACCATGAAGTAGTACGAAAGTACCTGGTTTTGACCACTAGATGTCGCTGTTCCTGCAATACCGCCACACTCTTTTATCCATTTTGATGGTCTCGTGTTTATTAAATCAATCACAACAATTCCTTTGCAACTTTAGGTAGAAAAACAATACATTCAGCTCATGATGAAAATAAATCCTCACAATTTAAGCCAGTCTTCCATGAAAGTAATTCAGTTTGTCCTTTTACGCTTAATCTGTGGCCAGGAAATGGCCCCCCTTGTTGTGTGGTCTGGATTAGTTACCGTTAGACCATTCATGGTGAACAAGCAAACCACCAGCATGTCACACACCACTTTGAGCTGGAAGCAGTATGCATTCTGAAAACATAAACTTCATTGTTTAAAAGCTGAACGTTTGACTACATATTACGACATGTTTTTCTTTCCTTCAGAGGAGGAGCCAAAGTCAGACCGTATCCATGGAGGCAATTCTTTTATATACATTTTCTGGCCCAGTAGCTAAAGGCACAATCTTAGTCATATTAGCAACCCGTGCTAGTTGTTGCATATTAGATCTCCCATCTTTATACATTTCTAACGGATATTTTCAACCCTGTCACATGAAACCACTCACATGTACGGTGCGCTTTTGACAAGTGTTTTCCCGCTAACTGCATTACGGAACTAACGTTCACGCGTAGCCTACTGCCTTGTGCAGGTGAAGAAGTAATACTTTATCAACATTTAGATAAAATGCTCTGATCCGTTGCATCAGACTCATTCATTTATTTTATGTAGCCCAGGCCAACTAGTTGTATGAATTTGGGATATATTGTCTCACAACTGTCACAGAGTGTGTTTGGAATAGGCCTTTTATTTTCTCAACAAGCTGACCAATCAACGTTTTAACTATGGGGGATAGTAGATTGACAGGCTAGTGATTTAGCTGTTCGTTACTCATCTTGTTGGCTGAGGAAAACTAAATGTGGACAGGTGCTTTAACATCTTCAAAGTGCAGATCAGAATTCAGTAAGAAGGATCGCAGATCCTTGACTTGCATGTTCTGGTAATACGAATTACCATAATCTACACCCTAATCAGGTTACGCACCCAATGCATATGGGTCTGGCAAATGTCTAGGAAATTAAAATGCAAATGTCCGGCGCCACATTTTCCTAATGGACACCCTGGTGTGTATGTGTGTGTCTCACCATCTGAATCAACACACAAGGTGAGCGAGTACACACACACACCTTGACAAACCACACACACACACAAAGCAAACACACCTTGAGACACCTGGCTGCATATTTTCCTCTGTCCTCTGGCATCTCAGCTCACCTTGGCCTGTCCTAGAAACATCCCCAGCACCAGGTTTCACCGTACACACCTCCCCTGACGATCCGTCACCATACGCACCTCCCCTGACCCCCCCGTCATGGCATTAAGCCTAATTCCCACATTACAAAATACACAACAAAAGAACTACAATTAGCTACGGAAATTTGACGATCCTGCATTTCGTTCTCAATGTATAAATTGGTCTATACTTGCTCCAGGGGGAAAGAGGGAGGGAGGGAGCGTGCTCCGTTGGCTGGCACAGGGTCAAATCCTGAGGATTTATGGAAGTGAAATGAGGGATGGATATGCAGCTGGAGGTTTCCTCAGAAGAGCCTGGGATACTTCCAATTACACACCAGCCTTAAGGGCTTATAGTGCTGCTATTGCTGCGAGGAGTGATCCCTGGAAGGAATGGGGTTTTGGGGTTAGGGAAAATATGATTTAGAATGGGAATCAATTGTTTGGTCCCCACAAGGATAGTAAAACGTGCGTGCGTGCGTGCGTGCGTACCAGGAGGGCTTATTTTTTCATTATCAGAATCACATTTCAAAGCCAAAACATGTATACTGAACAAAAATATAAACGTAACATAGAACAATTTCTAAGATTTTACTGAGTTACAGTTCATCGAAGAACCCCCCCCCCCTTCTTACATTATCCCACAGGTGAAGAACCCCCCCCCCTTCTTAAATTATCCCACAGGTAAAGAACCCCCCCCCCCATCTTAAATTATCCCACAGGTGAAGAAGTCTGATGTGGGGGTCCTGGACTCACATGGTCTGCGGTTGTTGGGCCGGTTGGACGTACTACCAAATTCTCTAAAACGACGTTGGAGGTCGGCTTATGGTGAAGAAATGAACATTCAGTTCTCTGGAAACAGCTCTGGTGGACATTCCTGCAGTCAGCATGCCAATTTGGACACTCCCTCAAAATGTTAGACATCTGTGGCATTGTGTTGTGTGACAAAAGTGCACATTTTAGAGGGGCCATTTCCTGTCCCCAGCTCAAGGGGCACCTGTGTAATGGTCATGCTGTTCAATCAGCTTCTTGATATGTCACACCTGTCACGTGGATGGATTGTCTTGGTAAAGGAGAAATGCTCACTAACAGGGATGTAAACTAATTTGTGCACAACATTTGAGAGAAATAATCTTTTTGGGCGTATGGAATATTTCTGGGATCTTTTATTTCAGGGGGGGGGGGGGGGGGCAGCAATTGTAATGTTGCATTTATATTTTTGTTCTGTATAGTGACACCAGGCCAAATACGTTGTGAGGTAACACAGGTCATTAAAACCAGATCTAAATACCCTGTTTACCTGTGGACTTGGCAGGGCTTTGGGATGTTTGACATGGAGGCAAGACTATAATACTAAACTCACACAGCTGTCATTTGATAGACATTGGTAGTGATGCAACACGCAAGGCAAGAGAGAGACGACTCCATATGTCCGTCTGCCTTCGTTACTTCCACACTTTGCAAAACGATTTGGATAGATCCTAATTGTCTCGCGTGTACACACACACGTACGCGCACGTATGCACAGACACAGTTCAATTTACAGCCCAGACAAAAGAGCTGCCTGCTTCAGTCTGTTTATACAGTAGCTTACAGTTGACACACACAAAAAAGACAAATGATCTTACAACGAGACCCGAGAAAACATGAAATAATTTCTTGACAAGATGTTAAGTAGGCAGAGAGCAGAGCAGCGGCCGGTCGGCTGGTGCTTGTCTTCTCAGGGTACGCGTGAGGGATGCTGCCTGTCAGTCACGTGTCTACTGGAGCGACACTGACAGCTAGGCTGTTTCTCCGCCTGAGATCTCTAGAGAAATATGACTGACTTTCCAGCTGCTGTTGAGCCCAGAGGTTCTGGCTAGACTAGACTGGAACCCTGTCTATCCTATTTGCCTTTGACATACACATCAACATGTTCAGAACAACACATGTCAGGTTCTGATAGGGGTCCAATAGCCTCGGTGTTGGCAGAATGTAAAGCTTAGGGCCGGGAATTACCAGGGACCTCAATATTATTACGATACCGGAGTGACAATACAATATGTATTATGATTCAATACTGTGATTTTATTGCGATGTTTCAAACATATTTCTCCCGATATGTCTGCTGCAGAGGGACAAGAGAGAGAACCATGAGAAAATGAGTTTTGATCAGTCATGGAAATAAAAAGTGCTGAAACAAATTGGCTCCCTACTTAAAAAGAAGATGGAGAACAAGCTATAAAGGGTTTTGGTGCAGGTACAGCCAACTAGCGAAAAAATTATATTCCGATATTGTCAAAATGTTGCGATATGTGACCGACCACCTCGATTCGGTCTTATGTAGCAAAATTTGAAATTGTGCGTTTTTACACTGAATAAAAGTAGTAGAGTCTCAGATCTACAAAAGGGTAAATGATAGACTGCAGTTGATGAACAATTGGAAAGTAATTCTGCTTTGAAAGTGAATAAACTTTTCAGAAAATGGCCCTTGAATGTTTTGGCACACTTACTGGAGAGCTCTTCTTTGTCTACAGCCATTCAGCATCGTTCACAAGCTCTTAAGCCTTAGCCTTGACCATCTCTTTAAGGATTCACATGTGAGACCATGTGCTAAACAGAATGAGTAAGGTAGTGAAGTAAACAACACATTTTCAAGACTAAAAGTGGTGAAAGTAGTAGCCTACAAGGAAAGGAAAAGTCCAGGTAAAAATACACTTTATCCAGTCCTTGGCCTATATGCTAATCTGACTTTGGTGCAGGTCATGTTGTTCTTCACATTACCATCTCTGGTAAACACACACTAATTCATATAAAATTAGCGTTTATTTGTCACATGCACAGGTACAATGAATTAGTTACGTGCATATTTACATAGCAGCAATATCAAAAATAACAAGCGTCCGTAATAAATATGTTATAATCAGACACACTTGTCTAAGTGTGAAAGAAATGTGAAAGAAATGTTATAACTACCCTCCAGCCACATCTAGCTAAGTGGAGGGCTCTTTATTGTCTAGACATTTACAATAGATTACTTTAATCCCACCCAGACACACCTGGCTAACTTGATGGGTCACGTAATCATCTGACAAAGTGGAGTCTTTTGTTTAGACATGTAGCTAGCTATTTAAACAATGAACCATAATACCAACCCGTACAGTACTAGCAATATAAACGGATTGTCATAGCTAGCCACCATGCATGAAATGCTGTAGTATGAATCTGCAGGTGGCTAAAGCTAACCAACTAGGTTCAATGTTAGCTAGCTAGCTAACATTAGGCTATAACTATCAATGAAAATGGACTTCTGAGATACTAATATTACTACACAGATCATACACGTAACATTAGCTAGCGAGCCAGCAAGCTAACGTTCACTAGCTAGCTAACAGTATGCTTTAACTTGCAATGAAAACAACTTACTGACTAAATTAGACATGTGTAATATCTGAAAATGTAGCAAGACTCTTTCCCATATACATGGATGAATGCTTCAGGCCGACTGGAACCATTTTAACTAAATAAGATGTCCTGTGTCATTTTCGTTTTGTTTGTAGCTACAGCTTGTTTGGCCCGTTGTGTCAAGTTACTCTGGTTCACACTGACCGTGTGCAGAAAGTAGTCCATCTCAACTTTTTCATACTGATCTTTGTCGATAGCGCCTGCTTAATTCAGGGCAGCAATGTTGTTGAGAGCAGTAGCAACACTTTTGCAGTTCTCCATGGCTAACGTTATATCTTTCAAAAAATCAGCATGAGAAAGGATCACCTACACATACTGAGCAGCTCGTGTTATAGACAGAAGAGTGCTACATGGCAGACCAATCCGAACTCATCTCTTGGCATGTCCAGCCCACCCATTATCTTGGCCAATCAAGGCTAGTGGAAGGTTCCTGTCTTTTTCCATGGATAAACCAACTAGGTCCGTAATTTAACAATTGCCGTTTGCTATTACGGCACATAAAAGTTCACATGTTCCAGAAGGCATTTCTGCCAAAAAAATATGCATTTAATATGTTCAAATGCCTCTCCTGTGATGTAGTGACGTGCGACATTCACCTAGCTTCCCAAAACGAGTTATGTATATCATTAAAAAGAATCCCCCATCACTACACACGTGTTCACACCTGGCTCGCTGGGACAACCATATCCCTGTGGGGACGGAGTGAGGATGGCTGCCCTCTCTCCACAAGTCTTCTAACTGTAGTGTTACCTGTTGCTGTGCTCTGATTCATTGGGTTCCCAGGACCCATGTGCCTGTAAATAACCCCTGACCCAGCACCACCTGTTACTGTTGAATCCATTTGAAACACAGCTCAGTGTGGATGGTGAAACTGGAAACAGTCATTACAACCATCACATCCTCATTCCTCACACTATTCATTCATCTTCATTACTTTTTATGAGAGCGCTAGCTAGCCACAACTTTACACTCCTGGTCCACTTTCCCCTAGCTACGCCCCGTGTCCTTCCCCTAGCTACGCCCCGTGTCCTTCCCCTAGCTACGCCCCGTGTCCCTCCCCTAGCTACGCCCCGTGTCCTTCCCCTAGCTACGCCCCGTGTCCTTCCCCTAGCTACGCTCCGTGTCCCTCCCCTAGCTACGCCCCGTGTCCCTCCCCTAGCTACGCCCCGTGTCCCTCCCCTAGCTACGCCCCGTGTCCCTCCCCTAGCTACGCCCGTGTCCTTACCCTAGCTACGCCCCGTGTCCCTCCCCTAGCTACGCCCCGTGTCCTTCCCCTAGCTACGCCCCGTGTCCCTCCCCTAGCTACGCCCCGTGTCCTTCCCCTAGCTACGCCCCGTGTCCTTCCCCTAGCTACGCCCCGTGTCCTTCCCCTAGCTACGCCCCGTGTCCCTCCCCTAGCTACGCCCCGTGTCCTTCCCCTAGCTACGCCCCGTGTCCTTCCCCTAGCTACGCCCCGTGTCCCTCCCCTAGCTACGCCCCGTGTCCCTCCCCTAGCTACGCCACGTGTCCCACCCCTAGCTACGCCCCGTGTCCTTCCCCTAGCTACGCCCCGTGTCCTTCCCCTAGCTACGCCCCGTGTCCCTCCCCTAGCTACGCCCCGTGTCCCTCCCCTAGCTACGCCCCGTGTCCCTCCCCTAGCTACGCCCCGTGTCCCTCCCCTAGCTACGCCCCGTGTCCCTCCCCTAGCTACGCCCCGTGTCCCTCCCCTAGCTACGCCCCGTGTCCCTCCCCTAGCTACGCCCCGTGTCCCTCCCCTAGCTACGCCCCTTGTCCCTCCCCTAGCTACGCCCCGTGTCCCTCCCCTAGCTACGCACCGTGTCCTTCCCCTAGCTACGCCCCGTGTCCTTCCCCTAGCTACGCCCCGTGTCCTTCCCCTAGCTACGCCCCGTGTCCTTCCTCTAGCTACGCCCCGTGTCCTTCCTCTAGCTACGCCCCGTGTCCTTCCTCTAGCTACGCCCCGTGTCCTTCCTCTAGCTACGCCCCGTGTCCTTCCTCTAGCTACGCCCCGTGTCCTTCCTCTAGCTACGCCCCGTGTCCTTCCTCTAGCTACGCCCCGTGTCCCTCCTCTAGCTACGCCCCGTGTCCTTCCCCTAGCTAGGCCCCGTGTCCTTCCCCTAGCTACGCCCGTGTCCTTCCCCTAGCTACGCCCCGTGTCCTTCCCCTAGCTACGCCCCGTGTCGCTCCCCTAGCTACGCCCCGTGTCCTTCCTCTAGCTACGCCCCGTGTCCTTCCCTTAGCTACACTGTGTGATCATGGATACACTAACTACAGAGAACATGGAACAAATCAGCCTGTCTTTGGCAATATTCACAGTGCTCTTTTAATTAACCAGCAGTGCATAGAGCTGTCCTAGTCCTGAACATACAGACGTCTCCCTCCTAGTCCTGACCAAACAGACGTCAGTCTCCTAGTCCTGACCATACAGACGTCGGTCTCCTAGTCCTGACCATACAGACGTCGGTCTCCTAGTCCTGACCATACAGACGTCAGTCTCCTAGTCCTGACCATACAGACGTCAGTCTCCTAGTCCTGACCATACAGACGTCAGTCTCCTAGTCCTGACCATACAGACGTCAGTCTCCTAGTCCTGACCATACAGACGTCAGTCTCCTAGTCCTGACCATACAGACGTCAGTCTCCTAGTCCTGACCATACAGACGTCAGTCTCCTAGTCCTGACCATACAGACGTCAGTCTCCTAGTCCTGACCATACAGACGTCAGTCTCCTAGTCCTGACCATACAGACGTCAGTCTCCTAGTCCTGACCATACAGACGTCAGTCTCCTAGTCCTGACCATACAGACGTCAGTCTCCTAGTCCTGACCATACAGACGTCAGTCTCCTAGTCCTGACCATACAGACGTCAGTCTCCTAGTCCTGACCATACAGGTGTCTCCTAGTCCTGGCCATACAGGTGTCTCCTAGTCCTGGCCATACAGGTGTCTCCTAGTCCTGGCCATACAGGTGTCTCCTAGTCCTGGCCATACAGGTGTCTCCTAGTCCTGACCATACAGGTGTCTCCTAGTCCTGACCATACAGGTGTCTCCTAGTCCTGACCATACAGACGTCAGTCTCCTAGTCCTGACCATACAGACGTCAGTCTCCTAGTCCTGGCCATACAGACGTCAGTCTCCTAGTCCTGGCCATACAGGTGTCTCCTAGTCCTGACCATACAGGTGTCTCCTAGTCCTGACCATACAGACGTCAGTCTCCTAGTCCTGACCATACAGACGTCAGTCTCCTAGTCCTGGCCATACAGACGTCAGTCTCCTAGTCCTGGCCATACAGACGTCAGTCTCCTAGCTACGCCCCGTGTCCCTCCCCTAGCTACGCCCCGTGTCCTTCCCCTAGCTACGCCCCGTGTCCTTCCCCTAGCTACGCCCCGTGTCCCTCCCCTAGCTACGCCCCGTGTCCTTCCCCTAGCTACGCCCCGTGTCCCTCCCCTAGCTACGCCCCGTGTCCCTCCCCTAGCTACGCCCCGTGTCCCTCCCCTAGCTACGCCCCGTGTCCCTCCCCTAGCTACGCCCCGTGTCCCTCTCCTAGCTACGCCCGTGTCCTTCCCCTAGCTACGCCCCGTGTCCCTCCCCTAGCTACGCCCCGTGTCCTTCCTCTAGCTACGCCCCGTGTCCTTCCCCTAGCTACACTGTGTGATCATGGATACACTAACTACAGAGAACATGGAACAAATCAGCCTGTCTTTGGCAATATTCACAGTGCTCTTTTAATTAACCAGCAGTGCATAGAGCTGTCCTAGTCCTGAACATACAGACGTCTGTCTCCTAGTCCTGACCATACAGACGTCAGTCTCCTAGTCCTGACCATACAGACGTCAGTCTCCTAGTCCTGACCATACAGACGTCAGTCTCCTAGTCCTGACCATACAGAGGTCAGTCTCCTAGTCCTGACCATACAGAGGTCAGTCTCCTAGTCCTGAACATACAGACGTCTGTCTCCTAGTCCTGACCATACAGACGTCAGTCTCCTAGTCCTGACCATACAGACGTCAGTCTCCTAGTCCTGACCATACAGACGTCAGTCTCCTAGTCCTGAACATACAGACGTCTGTCTCCTAGTCCTGACCATACAGACGTCAGTCTCCTAGTCCTGACCATACAGACGTCAGTCTCCTAGTCCTGACCATACAGACGTCAGTCTCCTAGTCCTGACCATACAGACGTCAGTCTCCTAGTCCTGACCATACAGACGTCAGTCTCCTAGTCCTGACCATACAGACGTCAGTCTCCTAGTCCTGACCATACAGACGTCAGTCTCCTAGTCCTGACCATACAGACGTCAGTCTCCTAGTCCTGACCATACAGACGTCAGTCTCCTAGTCCTGACCATACAGACGTCAGTCTCCTAGTCCTGACCATACAGACGTCAGTCTCCTAGTCCTGACCATACAGACGTCAGTCTCCTAGTCCTGACCATACAGACGTCAGTCTCCTAGTCCTGACCATACAGACGTCAGTCTCCTAGTCCTGACCATACAGACGTCAGTCTCCTAGTCCTGACCATACAGACGTCAGTCTCCTAGTCCTGACCATACAGACGTCAGTCTCCTAGTCCTGACCATACAGACGTCAGTCTCCTAGTCCTGACCATACAGACGTCAGTCTCCTAGTCCTGACCATACAGACGTCAGTCTCCTAGTCCTGACCATACAGACGTCAGTCTCCTAGTCCTGACCATACAGACGTCAGTCTCCTAGTCCTGACCATACAGACGTCAGTCTCCTAGTCCTGACCATACAGACGTCAGTCTCCTAGTCCTGACCATACAGACGTCAGTCTCCTAGTCCTGACCATACAGACGTCAGTCTCCTAGTCCTGACCATACAGACGTCAGTCTCCTAGTCCTGACCATACAGACGTCAGTCTCCTAGTCCTGACCATACAGACGTCAGTCTCCTAGTCCTGACCATACAGACGTCAGTCTCCTAGTCCTGACCATACAGACGTCAGTCTCCTAGTCCTGGCCATACAGACGTCAGTCTCCTAGTCCTGACCATACAGAGGTCAGTCTCCTAGTCCTGGCCATACAGGTGTCTCCTAGTCCTGACCATACAGGTGTCTCCTAGTCCTGACCATACAGAGGTCAGTCTCCTAGTCCTGACCATACAGACGTCTCCTAGTCCTGATCATACAGACGTCAGTCTCCTAGTCCTGACCATACAGACGTCAGTCTCCTAGTCCTGACCATACAGACGTCAGTCTCCTAGTCCTGGCCATACAGGTGTCTCCTAGTCCTGGCCATACAGGTGTCTCCTAGTCCTGGCCATACAGGTGTCTCCTAGTCCTGGCCATACAGGTGTCTCCTAGTCCTGGCCATACAGGTGTCTCCTAGTCCTGGCCATACAGGTGTCTCCTAGTCCTGACCATACAGACGTCAGTCTCCTAGTCCTGACCATACAGACGTCAGTCTCCTAGTCCTGGCCATACAGACGTCAGTCTCCTAGTCCTGGCCATACAGGTGTCTCCTAGTCCTGACCATACAGACGTCAGTCTCCTAGTCCTGGCCATACAGACGTCAGTCTCCTAGTCCTGGCCATACAGGTGTCTCCTAGTCCTGGCCATACAGGTGTCTCCTAGTCCTGACCATACAGGTGTCTCCTAGTCCTGACCATACAGACGTCAGTCTCCTAGTCCTGACCATACAGACGTCAGTCTCCTAGTCCTGGCCATACAGACGTCAGTCTCCTAGTCCTGGCCATACAGACGTCAGTCTCCTAGTCCTGGCCATACAGACGTCAGTCTCCTAGTCCTGGCCATACAGGTGTCAGTCTCCTAGTCCTGGCCATACAGGTGTCTCCTAGTCCTGGCCATACAGGTGTCTCCTAGTCCTGACCATACAGACGTCAGTCTCCTAGTCCTGACCATACAGACGTCAGTCTCCTAGTCCTGACCATACAGACGTCAGTCTCCTAGTCCTGACCATACAGACGTCAGTCTCCTAGTCCTAGCCATACAGGCGTCAGTCTCCTAGTCCTAGCCATACAGGCGTCTCCTAGTCCTGGCCATACAGGCGTCTCCTAGTCCTGGCCATACAGGCGTCTCCTAGTCCTGGCCATACAGGTGTCTCCTAGTCCTGACCATACAGACGTCAGTCTCCTAGTCCTGACCATACAGACGTCAGTCTCCTAGTCCTGGCCATACAGACGTTAGTCTCCTAGTCCTGACCATACAGAGGTCAGTCTCCTAGTCCTGGCCATACAGGTGTCTCCTAGTCCTGACCATACAGGTGTCTCCTAGTCCTGACCATACAGAGGTCAGTCTCCTAGTCCTGACCATACAGGCGTCTCCTAGTCCTGGCCATACAGGCGTCTCCTAGTCCTGGCCATACAGGCGTCTCCTAGTCCTGACCATACAGACGTCAGTCTCCTAGTCCTGACCATACAGACGTCAGTCTCCTAGTCCTGACCATACAGACGTCAGTCTCCTAGTCCTGACCATACAGACGTCAGTCTCCTAGTCCTGACCATACAGACGTCAGTCTCCTAGTCCTGACCATACAGACGTCAGTCTCCTAGTCCTGACCATACAGACGTCAGTCTCCTAGTCCTGACCATACAGACGTCAGTCTCCTAGTCCTGACCATACAGACGTCAGTCTCCTAGTCCTGACCATACAGACGTCAGTCTCCTAGTCCTGACCATACAGACGTCAGTCTCCTAGTCCTGACCATACAGACGTCAGTCTCCTAGTCCTGACCATACAGACGTCAGTCTCCTAGTCCTGACCATACAGACGTCAGTCTCCTAGTCCTGACCATACAGACGTCAGTCTCCTAGTCCTGACCATACAGACGTCAGTCTCCTAGTCCTGACCATACAGACGTCAGTCTCCTAGTCCTGACCATACAGACGTCAGTCTCCTAGTCCTGACCATACAGACGTCAGTCTCCTAGTCCTGACCATACAGACGTCAGTCTCCTAGTCCTGACCATACAGACGTCAGTCTCCTAGTCCTGACCATACAGACGTCAGTCTCCTAGTCCTGACCATACAGACGTCAGTCTCCTAGTCCTGACCATACAGACGTCAGTCTCCTAGTCCTGACCATACAGACGTCAGTCTCCTAGTCCTGACCATACAGACGTCAGTCTCCTAGTCCTGACCATACAGACGTCAGTCTCCTAGTCCTGGCCATACAGACGTCAGTCTCCTAGTCCTGACCATACAGAGGTCAGTCTCCTAGTCCTGGCCATACAGGTGTCTCCTAGTCCTGACCATACAGGTGTCTCCTAGTCCTGACCATACAGAGGTCAGTCTCCTAGTCCTGACCATACAGACGTCTCCTAGTCCTGATCATACAGACGTCAGTCTCCTAGTCCTGACCATACAGACGTCAGTCTCCTAGTCCTGACCATACAGACGTCAGTCTCCTAGTCCTGGCCATACAGGTGTCTCCTAGTCCTGGCCATACAGGTGTCTCCTAGTCCTGGCCATACAGGTGTCTCCTAGTCCTGGCCATACAGGTGTCTCCTAGTCCTGGCCATACAGGTGTCTCCTAGTCCTGGCCATACAGGTGTCTCCTAGTCCTGACCATACAGACGTCAGTCTCCTAGTCCTGACCATACAGACGTCAGTCTCCTAGTCCTGGCCATACAGACGTCAGTCTCCTAGTCCTGGCCATACAGGTGTCTCCTAGTCCTGACCATACAGACGTCAGTCTCCTAGTCCTGGCCATACAGACGTCAGTCTCCTAGTCCTGGCCATACAGGTGTCTCCTAGTCCTGGCCATACAGGTGTCTCCTAGTCCTGACCATACAGG
>NC_074666.1:7210610-7265610 GCF_029448725.1 Salvelinus fontinalis | reverse complement strand
ACCAACACTTTACATGTTGGTCCCATGTTTCATGAGCTGAAATAAAAGATCCCAGTAATTTTCTATACACACAAAAAGCGTATTTCTTTCAAATTTTGTGCAGAAATTGGTTTACATCCGAGTCATACTAATACTGCTACAAATTAAGTCACTCGGTGACTTTGCTAAAATGCTTTATTTATTTTCTTTCATTCAAGGATAAACTTTTAATTGGTCACGTTTAGTAAGCTACAGAGACAGATAGCAGTGTTTACTTTGTTTCCCCTTTATCTCTCATGTGTGTGTGCGCAGGCATGTACGTGTGTGTGTGTGTGGGGTGTGTTGGCGCGCATGTGTGTGTGTGTGTGTGTGTGTGTGTGTGTGTGTGTGTGTGTGTGTGTGTGTGTGTGTGTGTGTGTGTGTGTGTGTGTGTGTGTGTGTGCAGGCATGTACGTGTGTGGGGTGTGTTGGCACGCTTGTACGTGTGTGTGTGTGTGTGTGTGTGTGTGCAGGCATGTACGTGTGTGTGTGTGTGTGTGTGTGTGTGTGTGTGTGTGTGTGTGCAGGCATGTACGTGTGTGTGGGGGGTGTGTTGGCACGCATGTACGTGTGTGTGTGTGTGTGTGTGTGTGTGTGTGTGTGTGTGTGTGTGTGTGTGTGTGTGTGTAGGCATGTACGTGTGTGGGGTGTGTTGGCACGCATGTACGTGTGTGTGTGTGTGTGTGCAGGCATGTACGTGTGTGTGTGTGTGTGTGTGTGCAGGCATGTACGTGTGTGTGGGGGGTGTGTTGACACGCATGTACGTGTGTGTGTGTGTGTGTGTGTGTGGGGTGTGTTGCCACGCATGTACGTGTGTGTGTGTGTGTGTGTGTGTGTGTGTGTGTGTGTGTGTGTGTGTGTGTGGGGTGTGTTGGCACGCATGTACGTGTTTGTGTGTGTGTGTGTGCAGTGTGTTGGCACGCATGTACGCGTGTGTGTGTGTGTGTGTGTGTGTGTGTGTGTGTGTGTGTGTGTGTGTGTGTGTGTGTGTGTGTGCTGGCATGTACGTGTGTGTGTGTGTGTGTGTGCAGGCATGTACGTGTGTGGGGGGGGGTGTTGGCACGCATGTACGTGTGTGTGTGTGTGTGTGTGTGTGTGTGTGTGTGTGTGTGTGTGTGTGTGTGTGTGTGTGTGTGTGTGTGCAGGCATGTACGTGTGTGTGTGTGTGTGTGGGGTGTGTTGGCACGCATGTACGTGTGTGTGTGTGTGTGTGTGTGTGTGTGTGTGTGTGGTGTGTTGGCACGCATGTACGTGTGTGTGTGTGTGTGTGTGTGTGTGTGTGTGTGTGTGTGTGTGTGTGTGTGTGTGTGTGTGTGTGTGTGTGTGTGTGTGTGTGTGTGTGTGTGTGTGTGTGTGTACGCCTCCCATGGTTCATCTACTCCCCTCTACCTTGTACAGGATGCCTTACATGGCCATTCCTATCCATGCCTCACTCTGCCTGGTTAAGCTCTAGTTTCTGACTGCTGTAGCACATCTCTGTATCTGTGTCCCAAATGGCAACCTATCCGCTACATAGTGCACTACTTTTGCCCAGGTCCATGTCAAAAGTAGTGCACTATATCAGGAGCCATTTGGGAAGCACATGTCTATATCTTTTTTGTTTATTTAACCAGGTAAGTTGACTGAGAACACATTCTCATTTACAGCAACAACCTGGGGAATAGTTACAGGGGAGAAGAGGGGGATGAATGAGCCAATTGGAAGCTGGGGATGATTAGGTGACCGTGATGGTATGAGGGCCAGATTGGGAATGTAGCCAGGACACCGGGGTTAACACCCCTACTCTTACGATAAGTGCCATGGGATCATTTAGTGACCACAGAGAATCAGGACACCCGTTTAACATCACATCTGAAAGACAGCACCCTACCCAGGGCATTGTCCCCATTCACTGCCCTGGGGAATTGGGAAAACATTTTTAGACCAAAGGAAAGAGTGCCTCTTACTGGCCCTCCAACACCACTTCCAGCAGCATCTGGTCTCCCATCCAGGACCAACCCTGCTTAGCTTCAGAGGCAAGGCAGCAGTGAGATGCAGGGTTGTATACTGCTGGCAGGGTGGTATACTGCTAGCAGGGTGGTATACTGCTAGCAGGGTGGTATACTGCTAGCAGGGTGGTATACTGCTGGCAGGGTGGTATACTGCTAGCAGGGTGGTATACTGCTGGCAGGGTGGTATACTGCTGGCAGGGTGGTATACTGCTGGCAGGGTGGTATACTGCTGGCAGGGTGGTATACTGCTGGCAGGGTGGTATACTGCTGGCAGGGTGGTTTACTGCTGGCAGGGTGGTATACTGCTAGCAGGGTGGTATACTGCTGGCAGGGTGGTATACTGCTGGCAGGGTGGTATACTGCTGGCAGGGTGGTATACTGCTAGCAGGGTGGTATACTGCTAGCAGGGTGGTATACTGCTGGCAGGGTGGTATACTGCTGGCAGGGTGGTATACTGCTGGCAGGGTGGTATACTGCTGGCAGGGTGGTATACTGCTGGCAGGGTGGTATACTGCTGGCAGGGTGGTATACTGCTGGCAGGGTGGTATACTGCTGGCAGGGTGGTATACTGCTAGCAGGGTGGTATACTGCTAGCAGGGTGGTATACTGCTAGCAGGGTGGTATACTGCTGGCAACTATCTGTTTCTGCTGCCTTACTGGCTCTGCTCACTACTGTCATCTTCTTCCACTATTAAACAACCCAATTACAGCAACACAGAACAGAAGCTTTGTTTCCACTGGCCTCACACACACACAGACATGCATGGGCAACAAACACACACACACACAGACATGCATGGGCAACAAACACACACACACACAGACATGCATGGGCAAAAAACACACACACACACACAGTATGCAAACGTGTGTTAGTGCTACAGCGATAGGTGAAGGCTATCAGCTGATGTCTGTTACCATGTCCTTACCTACCTATTAATGTAAAGGGGTTTTATTAATTTACGCAGATCCCAACAGCACATTTGAATTGAATATTTCTCTAAATCCAGTTGGCTGGAGCACTGGAGGTTTAGTAAAATACCCTAGAATTGGCCCAGACCCTGCTGGCTACCAACTGTCCAACAAACAGAATATGGAAATGTGCAGAAAGCAGAATTCCCGTTGGTGCTGTGCGGGAGATTCTTGAGAGATTCTTCAGGGACGTGCGCACAAACACACACCAGGGTTTCCTTTACCCACTAATTGCTGACTTCTGATGGAAAAGCCGAATAAATAAAATAGTCAGTTCGAAGAAAAAAATCCCATTTGAAAATACAACTGTTTTGCGCCGTCAATTAATACCGGTATATGGTTGATGTATACTGCCCCCAGGTCTGCTCCCAGATGGACAATCCTAGTCATATTAGCAACCCATGCTAGTTGTTGATAATCCTAGGCAAATTAGCAACCCATGTTAGTTGTTGACAATCCTAGTCATAATAGCAACCCATGCTAGTTGTTGACAATCCTAGTCATAATAGCAACCCATGCTAGTTGTTGACAATCCTAGTCATATTAGCAACCCATGCTAGTTGTTGACAATCCTAGTCATATTAGCAACCCATGCTAGTTGTTGACAATCCTAGTCATAATAGCAACCCATGCTAGTTGTTGACAATCCTAGTCATATTAGCAACCCATCCTAGTTGTTGACAATCCTAGTCATATTAGCAACCCATGCTAGTTGTTGACAATCCTAGTCATATTAGCAACCCATGCTAGTTGTTGACAATCCTAGTCATAATAGCAACCCATGCTAGTTGTTGACAATCCTAGTCATATTTGCAACCCATGCTAGTTGTTGACAATCCTAGTCATATTAGCAACCCATGCTAGTTGTTGCATCTTTATATCTCCCATCTTTCTAAATTTCGAACTGATATTTTCATCTGTTATATGAACCAGCTCGCATGTGCGGTGTAAGAGAGAAAAAAACGTTAAAAAGCAATAGCTAAACTATGATGTCGTCACATTATAAGCGCAGCAACGCGCACAAGGCAGTAGGCTACGCGTGAATGTTATTTGCGGGAAAACACTGTTGGTAAAAGGGCACTGAACATGTGAGCGGTTTCATGTGACAGAGTTGAAAATATCAGTTAGAAATTTAGGAGAGGAGATCTAATAGGCTACTTTGACGCAAGATAAGAAACATTAAAAAGTTTAGGTTTCAAACAAATACGTTTATGTTTTTTAAATGAACACGGCCTCCAGTTCATTGCAAAGTGGTGTGTGACGTGCTGATGAAGCCTGTGGTGTGTGACGTGCTGATGAAGCCTGTGGTGTGTGACGTGCTGATGAAGCCTGTGGTGTGTGACGTGCTGATGAAGCCTGTGGTGTGTGACGTGCTGATGAAGCCTGTGGTGTGTGACGTGCTGATGAAGCATGTGATGTGTGACGTGCTGATGAAGCCTGTTGTCGTTTGATGGGAACTCGGAACACTGAATTATGCAAATTAACCTATAGACCAATAAGCATAAACCAGTCAAATACATTTACATCGACCGGTATTTCCATCAGAGACAAGGCTAAAATGCATTATGTCACAATAGGATTTTTTTGTTCTTTCTCTTTACTTATTGGCTTCTTTTTTCGGGGGGGGGGGGGGGGGGGGGGGGACACAAAAGCCGGCAATTACCTGTTAACGGGGTCCGGTAAGTTTCTCACAATGTCCTGTAATTTAAAATGCTGCTGGTCAAATGTCTGGCGCCAAACCCTGACACACACGTGCACACACACAACCCCAGGGAGGATACTGACCTGGCCTTCAGCTCTTCAAAGAGCTGTTTAGAATCTCCCTGCTCTTAGCAATAAAAAGGGCCAGCCTGGCTAAAACCTGCTGACTCAGTGATGCTATCTCTCTTAACCTCACAAACAGACACACACACACACACACACCTATTCTCCACCCTTCTCCATCTGACAGCATCCATATACAAGAGAAGAAAAACTGTTTGTGTCATGCAAAAAAAATACAACATCTGATCTTCCCGACTGGCCAGAGAACAATGGCTGCGATGCTTTTCAGTTTCAGACAGTTTCTGCTGACCAACCTCAGGAGAGAAAGAAGAAGAACACAGACCTTAACTGCCCTGGCCTGGAGACTGACAGAGGGAAAAAGCTCATATTCACTCCCGCCGTTCACATTTCCTATCACCTCTGCATGGAATGCAGGAATAGCTCCAATCAGTAGGAAGGTGAAGACACGGAGCAAGAGTGAGAGATGCAGAGAGAGAAGGAAAGGGAGAAAGAGAAGAGAGGGGGGAGAGAGAGAGGGAGAGAGAGAGGGAGAAAGGAGAGAGATAGCAAGGAGAGAGAGAAAGAGATGCAGAGAGAGAGAGAGAAAGATGGGTGAGAGAGTAGAGAGAAGGAGAAGGGAGAGAAAAAGAGAGAGAGAAGGGAGAGAAAAAGAGAGAGAAGGGAGAGAGCGAGAAGAGAGTGAGGGTAGGAGAGAGAGAGAGAGAGAGAGAGAGTAGGGAGAAGGAGAAGGGAGAGAAAGAGAAGAGAGTGAGGGTAGAAGAGAGTAAAGAGAGTGATAGAAGGGAGAGAGAGAGAGCAAGCGAGATAGTGAAGTATGTCCAATGTATGACCACATTAGAGATAATTGCCACAGATCTGCAAGCACAGCAGCAAAATGTGTGGGCCGTTGTCATGAGAAAAGGGCAGCAAGTGGAGCACAGACAACATTGTAAATACAACATTAGTGATGCACTGATGACATTTTTGGCCGATACCGATATCCGATATTTTCCTTGTCAGAAAACCTGATACCGATAACCGATATTTAACATTTTAGCCGTCTTTTAAGCATTCTAGTACAGTTAAATATTTAACACACACACATGGACGCAGCGGTCTAAGGCACTGCATCTCAGTGCAAGAGGCGTCACTACAGTCCCTGGTTTGAATCCAGGCTGTATCACATCCGGCCGTGATTGGGAGTCTCATAGGGCGGCGCACAATGGGCCCAGCGTCGTCCGGGCCGTCATTGTAAATAAGAAGTTGTTCTTAACGGGCTTGCCTAGTTAAATAAAAGTTACACACACAGACCAAAAAGTTATTTTGTTGGCATTTATGCATGTCTCCATTACCAGTAAAACATAATCATAGACCTATTTCTTTCAAAACCCACTTACTTGCTGTTTCATTGTTCAGTCGTTTCATTCTCAACCAGGACTTCTTTGGAACGCCGTCTGGGTCTTAGTGTGTCAAAAGAGATACACGTCAAATAACACTATTTGACGTGTCAAATAACATGACAATCTGTTTCAGTAGCTATAGTTAGCGAACTATATAGCTAGGTGTCATCTAAAATAACCCTAATTTATAAGACAGTTCTTATTTGATTAATGGTGGTCGGACCCATCTATGTGAAGCTAGCCACAATAAGGATTAGCCACAATTGTGGACTTTGCAGTTAGCCTTCAAAATAAAAGTATGGAATAATTCTACTATTTGTATTAATTTGCATCACTGTCAATGACTGTGGTTTTCCGTCATTGACAGTGATGCAAATTAATACAAATAGTAGAAGTATTCCATACTTTTATTTTGAAGGCTAACTGTAAAGTCCACAATTGTGCCTAATTCTTATTGTGGCTAGCGTCACAGCACATAACCCTCTCCGGTCGAGCCTCAGTAGCCAGATGAAGCTAGCCCGCTGCTTATAACATTAGCTTTGGGCAACAGGGTTAGGCACCTATTTATTTTCTTGAACCAAAGTTCAATTTCAATAGGAGAACAACAACAAGTGGCTATCTAGCTAATACTTACTCACAAGGATTCCTAAATCATTGCTAAGAATAATGAAAATGACTGCAGTTTCTACTGGTCATTGTTTTCAGGCTGGTTGTATTGGTGCTAGCTAGATACTAAGCTAAAGCTAGCTACCCCAGAAGTTGCGGTCGAACAAATTATGCTTTATTACCTACGTGGTATTGTAAACACATCGTTCGTGTCCATGGTTTGCAGAATTTTATGCACAGCTTTGACAGTGCTACTGTATCTTTATGGACATGCAAAGACCCAAACGGCGTTCCATAGTGGTGAAGCTAATAGCAGTGACGCTATTCCTGTGTAATTCCGGTAGGGCAACATCTGAAAAATAGCACACTTAGTAGTGTGTACCGGTGCTCGACCAGTCGGTGAAAGCCAACATCACCCACGACAGAGAATGGTTGATTGTCAAGGGCTATGAATTCCATTATCTTGGTGTTAATGTATTTCGCCTTTGAGTTGTCTCGCTGAAATTTTCTTACTCTTTCAAATGACTGCTCGACTTGTCGACTGCTGGATCCACACAGCGGATATTGTGGGCTAGGTCAGGAATGCTGTGTTGCACGTCATTGTCATGTACCTACGTTATATAGGTATGCACGTTAGCTTTGACATCGGTTTTTAACATCGGCGTTAAACTAAACATCGGCCGATAACAATGTTTGCATTTTTAGCTAATATTGTCCGATTCCAATATGTTCACCGATATATCGTGCATATCCTACACCAATATTTATCTGTTTATTTATTTTCCCATTTAGACTTCAACTATTTGCACACTGTACATAGCCAATAATATAACATTTGAAATGTCTATATTCTTTTAAAACTTTTGTGAGTGTAATGTTTACTGATTGTTTATTTCCCTTTTGTTTATTGTCTATTCCATTTGCTTTGGCAATGTAAACAATGTCTCATGCCAATAAAGCCCTTTGAATTGAATTGAGAGACAGAAGGGAGAGAGAGAATTGAGAAAGGCCACAGTAGACAGACCTGGCTCTCAAGAGAAGACAGGCTATGTGCACACTGCCCACAAAATGAGGTGGAAACTGAGCTGCACTTCCTAACCTCCTGCCCAATGTATGACCATATCAGAGACATATTTCCCTCAGATTACACAGATCCACAAAGAATTCGAAAACAAATCCAATTTTGATAAACTCCCATATCTACTGGGTGAAATACCAGTGTGCATCACAACAGCAAGATTTGTGACCTGTTGCCACAAGAAAATAGCAACCAGTGAAGAACAAACACCATTGTAAATACAACCTATATTTATGTTTATTTATTCTCCCTTTTGTACTTTAACTATTTGCAAATGATTTGACATTTGAAATGTCTTTATTCTTTTGGAACGTTTGTAAGTGTAATGTTTACTGTTACATTTTTTATTGTTTATTTCACTTTGTTTATTATATATTTCACTTGCTTTGGCAATGTAAACATACATTTCCCAAGACAATAAAGCCCTTAAAATGAAATTGAAAATGTAATTGAGAGAGAAAAAGAGAGAGAGACCCACATACATCTCAGTCACATCAAGAGTGACTGAGGAAAATGATCCCTTTTCATCTATTAGGTAAACCAGCATAAAGAACCCATACAGTATGCCTACAAACAAACACAAGGCTGAGTTCTCCATAGTAAAAACTGCTTTTAAAGTCTAAATGTGTGTGTGTGTGTGTCCCATAAATCACATTGGACTAGATGTTGGAGTCAGGGTCAACGTAAATTCTATTAATGGAAGATAAGCCAATACCAAGAGTCATCCAATCACCTCTCTGTATCCACGGCAATGACAACTGAAACTGTATGGTGCTGTATAGGAGAGGAGCGCCGCTGTATTCCCCTTTTAATAATGACAAGTGCTAGCCGTTTATTGAGCTCATAGGACGGGTAAACAGTTACACACTGTATATTCACACTATGTGTGACTTGACATTTTCTCTGACTATGTTTATCAAGCCCACAGGAGTCCTTAGACGAGGACAGTTACATTATGTGGGGATTGTGAACTGAAAGCAGGCTGTTCTCCATTCTAACTGTGCAGTGAATTCACACATTTTTCTGACCACAGCTTCCTCTTCACCAACAGAAATAACACTAAAACTTGATTGCGTTCAAGATAAAAAGGTATTTTTATGTGTCTGGTCACTGTAATTTTCTCTCGTAAACATTACATTCCCCAAGTGACAACCACTTGACCAGACATCTCTGCAATATATGAACTAGGCATCATACACATCTCCCACTGGGCACTCAATAGGAGAAAACAAAAAGGCCATGGAGTCATCAGAGTGGCAGTAAATGTGACAGAGGGTCTTTCTAAAGTGACAAAGCACTGAACTTTAACCTTTACCTCATGGGAACACACCCTCTCTCGCTCTATTCAGATGGCCATACATTGGAGTCTACTCCAGCACCAAAACATGCTCATTTATGACACTTGAAAAAGCAAGTAGGTTGGAAGAAGCTACATGTAAGCATATTGCCCAATATTTCAAATCTGTCATTCTGTACCTTTACATAACAAATTCAAATCGGATTCAAGAAATAAAACATCTTGGCACCACACATCTATGCCCACAAACTATTTGCTATTTCTGCCAGCAAAAAGAGCAATTTCGAGCCATATGCGGACCATTACGCTAAACTCACACTTGCTTGCACGCACACACACACACACACACACATATGAGGAAGAGATGAGAGGGACACAAACCTCAATGAGGAAATAAGCCCCAGTGTTTTTCTCTTTGTTCCCAGACACTCATGTTGGAGGGTTTCACAGAGAACATGGCAATGAAACTGTGAAACCATGACAATAAAGCAACATACTGGTTTGTTTACTTTAGACCTAGATTTGTTTACTCGAGTATTACTTCCAGACATGAGAAAGAGCGCAGAGCACAGTCAAAACAGCAAAACCAGAAGTAAAATCTACAACCATTTCCAAATACATTTCCAAGACACGCCACAAACACAATGCATTCATTTAAACAATTTCTAGTACTAATTTTGATAACGATTCATTTAAAATTACTATATATTATGAAGCAAATGCTGATTGTTTAGTGTTGATCTGATTTAGCCATAGTAGTACTAGCTACTAGCCTAAACACTCCTCCTAACAGCCTATTCACTGCGGAAGTTCTGACACCTGCTCCAGTAGGTGATGAACAACACATTCGATGTTATAACACCGTCTATTGATGGCTGTTTTTCTGTGCAAACAAATATTCACATGTATGTGAATAGTTACTAGTGTCAAAAAGGTGCCAAATGGATTAGTCAGTCGTCCTATACAAATACACGTCCAACAGCACAGGTGGTGAAAACATCGACGTATAGCGAGTGAGTATATCAATTGCTTTTGGCTAGTTTGCTTGATAGTCAAAAAAGTTATTTATTCGTTATTTACATTTACCATTAGAGTTGATTAAATTAGCAACAATGTACCAATTCACAAAACAGTATATTTTCCTTAGTTGTCTAGAACAATTAGTTACACAGTTGTTACAAAGTTAGCTAGCTACAACAGCTACACCGACACACAGGTCCCGGTGACCCTGCATGCCACTCCGTCGAGAGATCGAGCGAGCTTGCTACAGACCGGAGCCCACATTTGTTTCTCGCCCGCAAGCTGTGTGACTACTTTATCCCCGAACAAAAAGGGTTCGATGTAAAATATATGCTGACTACTTACGGTGTGTTACTGAAGTGGGAAAAGATATCCAAACACACGTTGGTTGATAACAGGCACAGTTCTGACACTCGCTGGTAGGACCAAAAACCAAGTGCCGACGTTCAGCGAAAGAGCTCGCACGTTTGACACCAGCACGAACCGCCTGCTAGTTTCTTTCTTGCACGGAATTGAAAGATGAAGGGTAAGTGCGCAGGCGTGGACAGGATCAGTTGATTATGAGCGCTGAGAAAGCGGCAGCATTGGGTATACTGACAGGATGGGTAGACAGTGGCATGGTGCACGGAGATCAAACCATCAAGCTGAAATATATCACAGCCATATAAACTACTATAAATAACATGGCTATGCATTTAATTGGTAAATGTGTAGTAAGAGCTGCACTATTCACATTTACACACAGGATATTGATTAAGACACAAACTTATTACGGGGAGTTCAATTACTGCTCTGTGGCATTTGTGTGCGAACATTCTTTTTGGATAAATAAAAAGTTTATTTTGTGCAAGATATGTCTCATTTCCAGGCTATTTGTGTCTCCATTCAAATTGAACATTGATTTCTTCCAGCCACACGGTCTAATAAATAATTCAAGTAGGTTATAGCAGCCTGCCTAGCTGCACCAACAAATATACTATTCTCACAATAGCAGGGGCGTCAAATTAAATGATAGGATAAAGTTCAATTAGCATACTTGAATTCAATGGTTCGGAGAGGGCTCAGAGGTGGGATTACGAGGCTGTGTTAACTATCAATAGTTTATGCCGCTTGATTGAGGAGCATAGCAAGTCCCACGGTACCGTTGCCTAATAGCCTACAATGCCTGTGCCAGCGATGTTCGTTCTTTGGATCAGAATTCACTATGACCATTGTAGCCTAACAAAAATCACAGCGGCAACAACCAACCGCTGACCATTCTGACCGCATCCACATCACGGCAGCACAAATGTGTGATGATAAATCAATTACCGTAATAGCTTGGTTTCAGTCCCCGCCCGGTACCTTTAGCCTAGTTCCAGTTAAATGTGCGTTCCCCTGCTCCTCGAGCTGCCTGTCCCCATATCACTCACACATCGGCTTTGTTCACGTGGTAATGTGTGCTTTTCCTAATTGGAGGACCGGGATTCGCTGAAACTGCCATTGCCCCCTTCCTCTCCGCACCTGTTCAGCCTAGCAGGACGATTGACGGATGGAAACAGCAAACTCGGTCATAATACCGTTACCAGCTGAGCCCACTGTATAGTGAATAAGTAGTATGTAACTTGACTTTAGTGCATTGCCTGGTGAAGGAGGAAGCATGGTGAGGGGGCGAATCGTTTGGGACGCTATAAAAAAAAATGTCTCACTAACCATGTATATTACTGCGACACTATGACAGAGAAGCCTGCTGTGAGGCCAGGACAAACGGGATGCTACAGCAACGCTTTTTATGTACAAGGAAACCTATTATGCTCCCACACAAGCACCACGTTTCAAGGTTCACGTTACATCAGATTTTACACTATAAAATCTGTATATAATTAAATAAACAACCAATAAAAATGACCCCCCCCCCCCCCCCCCCCACACACACACACACACACACACACACAGAATAGACAGGAGGAAAACAGAAAGGCTCTTTAAACAGGCTTCTGAGGAACATTTGAGTTTGACAAATACTACAGTTGCAGGAGTAGTTACAGGAACCGTTTTACAGCTGGGTGTGACTCTTCAGGCCCCACTTCAGGCATGCAGCACAGCACTCTGGTCTGTCTCGTCTGGTCTCTCCTGTGGAACAGCATACCTAAGATAAACACACAGTAGTCTACACACAGGCACAGTGCACACTGTGTCCTTTCTCTTTTACAAAAACATTTGACACGCAATAATTGCACTTTTATTACACAGTAGGCTACACACACACACACACACACACACACACACACACACACACACACACACACACACACACACACACACACACACACACACACAAGCGCGCACACACACACACAGGCCTACAAACACAGACGAGTGCACTCACACAAACACACAGATGAGTGCACTCACACATATTTTTACAAAAACATAATTTGCATGCATACCCTTTCCCCTTTCTCTTTTACAAAATCATACTTCAGAGGCATATATACTGGTCTAGAACAAAATCATACTTCACACAGAGGCATATATACTGGTCTAGAACAAAATCATACTTCACACAGAGGCATATATACTAGTCTAGAACAAAATCATACTTCACACAGAGGCATATATACTAGTCTAGAACAAAATCATACTTCACACAGAGGCATATATACTAGTCTAGAACAGTCTGTCACATTTTACACTCAATAACTGCCATTATATTATCCTCTAATACATATTAACCCACTACTTGTGACCACAGTGTGTTAACATTTCTTTGTAAATTGTAATTTTATTTGGTACCTTTTCAGTTGCCATCTGCAGTACCTGTGGTTCCTAGCCCACGCTGTGGTTGACACGTAGGTTGGTCGGTTAGTCTATTAAAAGCACCAGACGCCAGTAACACTCCTCACCACTCTCCTGCTCCTCTGTCCACCTCCTGGTCACATAGGATGTGTGTTTCCCAAATAGCACCCAACCCTACGCAGTACACTACTTCTGACCAGGGACCATATGTTGTGCATTATAAAGGGAATAAGGTGCCATAGAGGACGCAGCCATAGAGGACGCAGCCATAGAGACCGCAACCATAGAGACCACAGCGGAGTTACAGTCAATGGCTGCTGTACTGTCGGCTGCTGGAAGTATAATTTTAGATTGCATGTGGGCTGCAGATGCTGATCTCAGAGAACCAGGTCTCAGTGAAGAATACTGCTGTCACTGTCTATTCACTACTGTAAATCTATTTCATTTTTTGTGTTATTTATGCTACAGTTTGTCATACATAGAGACGTGTAGTTTTTTGGCAGAAACAGACACTTTTCCTCCTTAGATTTGTACGGAATGAGAAGCACATTGAGGAAGGTCTGGCAGTTATCAACAATCAGCTAAACCTTTCGTTTAAGAAAGGAAATAACGTTGGATAAAGAGGCAACAGCTGTGAATGAAAATGACATGTGTTCTTACTGAGACAGATATAACATTTAGGTATCTTGAAACCATGGCTTTTTCTGCTCCCCATTTCTGTATGTTTACATGACACATACAGTATTAACATTTATGTACATTTCGTTTGTATGCCTAAGCATGTTTGTCAGTCAGCTTATGTTTATTTAAGTATTTTTTGTCCAGTTTTTATAACATGTGATAGGATGTGTTATATACAGTATGTATGTCACCTGGACGTATGTTAATAACAAGGGCTGTCAAACAATTAAAACCTTTCTTCAAGTTCATCACAGCGTTTGCTGTGACTAATCACAATTAAATCACAAATTCAGAATTTGCTCAAATTGAACTGTAATTTAATTGTTTTTATACAAAAAAATTTAAATATATCCGCCTTAGTTCCCCATCCCACTCTGACAGGAAGAGGAGCCTGACCCAATGCTCTTCTCGACATCGTCCATACCAACCACTTATCACAGGCATTTTGATGATTTTGTATATTACAATTAGCTCCCCGATACTCTTTGTCTCTGTCTCTGTCTCTGTCTCCCCCTCTCTCTATGTCTCTCTCTCCCCCCTCTCTCTATGTCTCTCTCTCCCCCCTCTCTCTATGTCTCTCTCTCCCCCCTCTCTCTATGTCTCTCTCTCCCCCCTCTCTCTATGTCTCTCTCTCCCCCCTTTCTGTCTCTCTCTCCCCCCTCTCTGTCTCCCTCTCTCTCGTTGTCTCTCACTCTGTCTCTAACTCTCTCTCCCCCTCTCTCTCTCGTACTCTGGCTCTCGCTCTCTCCCCCTCTCTCTCGTACTCTGGCTCTCGCTCTCTCCCCCTCTCTCTCTCTCGTACTCTGGCTCTCGCTCTCTCCCCCTCTCTCTCTCTCGTACTCTGGCTCTCGCTCTCTCCCCCTCTCTCTCTCTCGTACTCTGGCTCTCGCTCTCTCCCCCTCTCTCTCTCTCGTACTCTGGCTCTCGCTCTCTCCCCCTCTCTCTCTCTCGTACTCTCGCTCTCGCTCTCTCCCCCTCTCTCTCTCTCGTACTCTCGCTCTCGCTCTCTCCCCCTCTCTCTCTCTCGTACTCTGGCTCTCGCTCTCTCCCCCTCTCTCTCTCTCGTACTCTGGCTCTCGCTCTCGCTCTCTCCCCCTCTCTCTCTCTCGTACTCTGGCTCTCGCTCTCGCTCTCTCCCCCTCTCTCTCTCTCGTACTCTGGCTCTCGCTCTCTCCCCCTCGTACTCTGGCTCTCGCTCTCTCCCCCTCTCTCTCTCTCTCCCCCTCTCTCTCTCTCTCCCCCTCTCTCTCTCTCTCCCCCTCTCTCTCTCGTACTCTGGCTCTCGCTCTCTCCCCCTCTCTCTCGTACTCTGGCTCTCGCTCTCTCCCCCTCTCTCTCTCTCGTACTCTGGCTCTCGCTCTCTCCCCCTCTCTCTCTCTCGTACTCTGGCTCTCGCTCTCTCCCCCTCTCTCTCTCTCGTACTCTCGCTCTCGCTCTCTCCCCCTCTCTCTCTCTCGTACTCTGGCTCTCGCTCTCTCCCCCTCTCTCTCTCTCGTACTCTGGCTCTCGCTCTCGCTCTCTCCCCCTCTCTCTCTCTCGTACTCTGGCTCTCGCTCTCGCTCTCTCCCCCTCTCTCTCTCTCGTACTCTGGCTCTCGCTCTCTCCCCCTCGTACTCTGGCTCTCGCTCTCTCCCCCTCTCTCTCTCTCTCCCCCTCTCTCTCTCTCTCCTCCTCTCTCTCTCTCGTACTCTGGCTCTCTCCCCCTCTCTCTCTCTCGTACTCTGGCTCTCTCCCCCTCTCTCTCTCTCGTACTCTGGCTCTCTCCCCCTCTCTCTCTCGTACTCTCCCCCTCTCTCTCTCGTACTCTGGCTCTCGCTCTCTCGTACTCTGGCTCTCGCTCTCTCGTACTCTGGCTCTCGCTCTCTCGTACTCTGGCTCTCGCTCTCTCGTACTCTGGCTCTCGCTCTCTCGTACTCTGGCTCTCGCTCTCTCGTACTCTGGCTCTCGCTCTCTCGTACTCTGGCTCTCGCTCTCTCGTACTCTGGCTCTCGCTCTCTCGTACTCTGGCTCTCGCTCTCTCGTACTCTGGCTCTCGCTCTCTCGTACTCTGGCTCTCTCTCTCCCCCTCGTACTCTGGCTCTCTCTCTCTCCCGTACACTCTCTCTCTCTCTCTCTCTCTCTCTCTCTCTCTCTCTCTCTCTCTCTCTCTCTGTCTCTGTCTCTGTCTCTGTCTCTGTCTCTCTCTCTCGCGCGCGCTCTGGCTCTCTCTCTCGCGCTCTGGCTCTCTCTCTCGCGCTCTGGCTCTCTCTCTCGCGCTCTGGCTCTCTCCTCCCTCTCTCCATCTCTCTCCCCCTCTCTCCGTCTCCCTCTCACTGACTCACACTCGGTCTCTCTCACACTCTGTCTCTCTCACACTCTGTCTCTCTCACACTCTGTCTCTCTCACACTCTGTCTCTCTCACACTCTGTCTCTCTCACACTCTGTCTCTCTCACACTCTGTCTCTCTCACACTCTGTCTCTCTCACACTCTGTCTCTCTCACACTCTGTCTCTCTCACACTCTGTCTCTCTCACACTCTGTCTGTCTTTCCTCTTTCCTCTGTCTGTCTTTCCTCATTCCTCTCCTGTCCTCTGAATTCCTCTCCTGTCCTGTCCTGTCCATTCCACTCCTGTCCTCTCCATTCCTCTCCTCTTCATTCCTCTCCTGCCATGTCCTGTCCTCTCCTCTCCTGTCCTCTCCTGTCCATTCCTGTCCATTCCTCTCCTCTCCTCTCCATTCCTCTCCTGTCCTCTCCTCTCCTCTCCATTCCTCTCCATTCCTCTCCATTCCTCTCCTGCCTTGTCCTCTCCTCTCCATTCCTCTCCTGTCCTCTCCATTCCTCTCCTGCCCTGTCCTCTCCTCTCCATTCCTCTCCTGTCCTCTCCATTCCTCTCCTGTCCTGTCCTTTCCATTCCTCTCCTCTCCATTCATCTCCTGCCATGTCCTCTCCTCTCCTCTCCTGTCCTCTCCACTCCATTCCTCTCCTGTCCTCTCCATTCCTCTCCATTCCTGTCCTCTCCTCTCCATTCCTCTCCTGCCCTGTCCTCTTCTCTCCTCTCCTGTCCTCTCCTCTCCATTCCTCTCCTGTCCTCTCCATTCCTCTCCTGTCCTCTCCATTCCTCTCCTGTCCTCTCCATTCCTCTCCTGTCCTCTCCATTCCTCTCCTGCCCTGTCCTCTCCATTCCTCTCCTGCCCTGTCCTCTCCTCTCCTCTCCTGTCCTCTCCATGTCCTCTCCTCACCTCTCATGTCCTCTCCATTCCTCTCCTGTCCTCTCCATTCCTCTCCTCTCCATTCCTCTCCTCTCCATTCCTCTCCTGTCCTCTCCATTCCTCTCCATTCCTCTCCTGTCCTGTCCTGTCCATTCCTCTCCTGTCCTCTCCATTCCTCTCCTCTCCATTCCTCTCCTGCCATGTCCTCTCCTCTCCTGTCCTCTCCTCTCCATTCCTCTCCTGTCCACTCCATTCCTCTCCTGTCCTCTCCTCTCCATTCCTCTCCTGCCCTGTCCTCCCCTCTCCTCTCCTGTCCTCTCCTCTCCATTCCTCTCCTGTCCCCTCATTCCTCTCCATTCCTCTCCTGTCCTCTCCTCTCCATTCCTCTCCTGCCCTGTCCTCTCCTCTCCTGTCCTCTCCATTCCTCTCCTGCCCTGTCCTCTCCATTCCTCTCCTGCCCTGTCCTCTCCATTCCTCTCCTCTCCATTCATCTCCTGCCATGTCCTCTCCTCTCCTCTCCTGTCCTCTCCACTCCATTCCTCTCCTGTCCTCTCCATTCCTCTCCATTCCTGTCCTCTCCTCTCCATTCCTCTCCTGCCCTGTCCTCTTCTCTCCTCTCCTGTCCTCTCCTCTCCATTCCTCTCCTGTCCTCTCCATTCTTCTCCTGTCCTCTCCATTCCTCTCCTGTCCTCTCCATTCCTCTCCTGTCCTCTCCATTCCTCTCCTGCCCTGTCCTCTCCATTCCTCTCCTGCCCTGTCCTCTCCTCTCCTCTCCTGTCCTCTCCATGTCCTCTCCTCACCTCTCATGTCCTCTCCATTCCTCTCCTGTCCTCTCCATTCCTCTCCTCTCCATTCCTCTCCTCTCCATTCCTCTCCTGTCCTCTCCATTCCTCTCCATTCCTCTCCTGTCCTGTCCTGTCCATTCCTCTCCTGTCCTCTCCATTCCTCTCCTCTCCATTCCTCTCCTGCCATGTCCTCTCCTCTCCTGTCCTCTCCTCTCCATTCCTCTCCTGTCCACTCCATTCCTCTCCTGTCCTCTCCTCTCCATTCCTCTCCTGCCCTGTCCTCCCCTCTCCTCTCCTGTCCTCTCCTCTCCATTCCTCTCCTGTCCCCTCATTCCTCTCCATTCCTCTCCTGTCCTCTCCTCTCCATTCCTCTCCTGCCCTGTCCTCTCCTCTCCTGTCCTCTCCATTCCTCTCCTGCCCTGTCCTCTCCATTCCTCTCCTGCCCTGTCCTCTCCATTCCTCTCCTCTCCATTTCTCTCCTGCTCTGTCCTCTCCTCTCCTCTCCTGTCCTCTCCTCTCCATTCCTCTCCTGTCCCCTCATTCCTCTCCTGTCCTCTCCTCTCCTGCCCTGTCCTCTCCTCTCCTGTCCTCCTCTCCATTCCTCTCCATTCCTCTCCTGCCCTGTCCTCTCCATTCCTCTCCTGCCCTGTCCTCTCCATTCCTCTCCTCTCCATTCCTCTCCTGCCCTGTCCTCTCCTCTCCTGTCCTCTCCTCTCCATTCCTCTCCTGTCCTCTCCATTCCTCTCCTCTCCATTCCTCTCCTGCCCTGTCCTCTCCTCTGCTCTCCTCTCCATTCCTCTCCTGTCCTCTCCATTCCTCTCCTATCCTCTCCATTCCTCTCCTCTCCATTCCTCTCCTGCCCTGTCCTCTCCATTCCTCTCCATTCCTCTCCATTCCTCTCCTGCCCTGTCCTCTCCTCTCCTGTCCTCTCCTCTCCTGCCCTCTCCATTCCTCTCCTGTCCTGTCCTGCCCTGCCCTCTCAGGTTGTCGTATGTTCAGTGGTCCAGGTTGCCAGCACCACACACAGTCACACCTGTCCCTCTCCTACAGTGTGCTCTGTCTGCTTGAGTAAACCTGACTAGTGAACATCTGTCACCAGTAATGAGCGACAGTAAGGTGGGAGCACTCTGTCACATCCTCACACTCAGTCTCACATACACGCACGGACACACACAGACACACAATTATGTGTGTGTAGCTCACTTTCTCGGTTGTCGGGTTTAGTCTTCTGACGCTATGATGCCCTCTGTCTACTGACACCATCAAACACACACATCGCCCTAGTCTTTTCAACAGCATGTCACACACAGAGATGTCATTGGTCTTGACATCTATCCCATTATGAGTCCACAGACATGTCCATCACCACCACAGTACAGTAGCATCGAATGCTAAGACTTGACATTGTCAGTCAACACTCCTCCACTAAGCAGTCTAATACAGACCACACAGGCCTGCTCTGATCTGAAAGAGTGAAACCATATTATGCCTGGTATTACCACTATCTCCAGATCCCCTACAGTAAGAGGAAACAGAGAGAAGATCATGATTGTACCACTATCTCCAGATCCCCTACAGTAAGAGGAAACAGAGTGAAGATCATGATTGTACCACTATCTCCAGATCCCCTACAGTAAGAGGAAACAGAGAGAAAATCATGATTGTACCACTATCTCCAGATCCCCTACAGTAAGAGGAAACAGAGAGAAGATCATGATTGTACCACTATCTCCAGATCCCTTACAGTAAGAGGAAACAGAGTGAAGATCATGATTGTACCACTATCTCCAGATCCCCTACAGTAAGAGGAAACAGAGAGAAGATCATGATTGTACCACTATCTCCAGATCCCCTACAGTAAGAGGAAACAGAGTGAAGATCATGATTGTACCACTATCTCCAGATCCCCTACAGTAAGAGGAAACAGAGTAACGATCATGATTATGTAAAGCAGTGAAATCAGTACCTCATGTTTTAATGTTTTTATTGGAGTTACTTATGACAGTTACTACACGCCTAAAGGAGTGTTTTGTGTGGACACGTTGTTGTTACGTTCCCCAGTTTCTGTGTTCTGTTTTGTATTTGAGTGTGTGTTTCAGGAGATGGCTTCCTGAAGTACTCCCCAACCAGCTGATTGGTCAACCCCAGGCTAATTGGTGATTGGAGCTGACCCCGCCCCCTCGTCAAGAAGCAGCTGACTCTAATCACCATTGCCACCTGAAGATAAAAGCCAGTGTTCTGCCCAAGAGAGTAGAGTAGAAAGAGAGAGGAGAGAGAGGAGATGAGATAAGGAGAGAGAGGAGATGAGATAAGGAGAGAGAGTAGATGAGATAAGGAGAGAGAGTAGATGAGATAAGGAGAGAGAGTAGATGAGATAAGGAGAGAGAGTAGATGAGATAAGGAGAGAGAGTAGATGAGATAAGGAGTAGAGATTTGGAGATTGAGAGAAAAATTAGATTGTGATATAGTGTTGGTTGTGTATCAGAAAGTGTGGTATGTGCTGTTGTTGGTAGCAGTTTTTCTATGTCCTGTGTTTGTGAGTGTTTGTGAAATCGTTAATAATTACTCTGTTTCATTTGTTCCCAGAGGGGAAGGAGAAGGCACTTTGGGAGTGCTTAGGCAAGAGGCCCGAGGGCATACATATACCCGTAGTATATTTACTGTCTAGGCAGACTAGGTAAGACCTGGGCGGACCACCCCCTGTATTTTGGTTAGGGCACCAGACGGTGCTAAGTTAGGTAAGTTAAGTGGGTAGGCAGGTTAGATAGGAGAGGGGGAACTTTGATATTTACTTTCTTTGCTTTGGTTCCGTCCAGCCCCTTTTCCCCATATTACCGTGTAAGAAAATAAATCCAAGTAAACGGTAAAATCTGCTTTTGTGTCATCCTTGCTCGCACCTACAGTCCATACCTCTTGCACTTCAGAGAGTTGAGTTATAGCAGGGAGTTGCGTTCCCTCTTCTCAGAGGCGTGCGTAACAGTTGTACTATACCCGTGAGTACCAAAAGTTCAAAAGAATAGTAAACTCAAATTCAGAGAAGTTAGGACTTCACTTGTAAAAAGGCTATTTTAGGCTTAGGGGTTAGGTTTAGGGTTAAAGTTAGGAGTTAGGGTTAACGTTAGGGGTTAAGGTTAGGGTTAAGGTTAGTTTTAGGGTTAAGGTTAGGAGTTAGGGTTAAGGTTCGTTTTAGGGTTAAGGTTAGTTTTAGGGTTAAGAGTTAGGGTTAAAGTTAGGAGTTAGGGTTAGTTTTAGGGTGAATAAGATTTTAAATGGGAATCAATTGTTAGTCCCCAAAAAGTCCTTACAAGTGGTGTAATAAGACATAGCTCTGTGTGTGTGTGTGTGTGTGTGTGAACATTTGAACATCTTGGCCATGTTCTGTTATAATCTCCACCCGGCACAGCCAGAAGAGGACTGGCCACCCCTCATAGCCTGGTTCCTCTCTAGGTTTCTTCCTAGGTTTTGGCCTTTATAGGGAGTTTTTCCTAGCCACCGTGCTTCTACACATGCATTGCTTGCTGTTTGGGGTTTTAGGCTGGGTTTCTGTACAGCACTTTGAGATATCAGCTGATGTACGAAGGGCTATATAAATAAATTTGATTTGATTTACTAGAATCTGAAGTCAAATGTCTACTGTTTACCTGATGATCTGGTGCTTCTCTCCCCAATCACGGAGGGCCTACAGCAGCACCTAGATCTTCTGCACAGATTCTGTCAGACCTGGGCCCTGACAATAAATCTCAGTAAGACAAAAATAATGGTGTTCCAACAAAGGTCCAGTTGCCAGAAACACAAATAAGAATTCCATCTAGACACCGTTGCCCTAGGGCACACAAACAACTATACATACCTTGGCCTAAACATCAGCGCCACAGGTAACTTCCGCAAAGCTGTGAACGATCTGAGAGACAAGGCAAGAAGAGCATTCTATACCAAAAAAAGGAACATCAATACTTGAAATCAGTTATAGAACCCATTGCCCTTTATGGTTGTTTGGAATACACTCACCAATCAAGAATTCACAAAATGGGACAAACACAAAATTGTGACTGCATGCAGAATTCTGCAAAAATATCCTCTCCGTAAAACACCAAATAATGCATGCAAGAGCCGATACCCGCTAATTATCAAAATCCAGAAAAGAGTCATTCAATTCTACAACCACCTAAAAGGAAGCAATTCCCAAACCTTCCATAACAAAGCCATCACCTACAGAGAGATGAACCTGGAGAAGAGTCTCCTAAACAAGCAGGTCCTGGGGCTCTGTTCACAAACACAAACACACCCCACAGAGCCCCAGGACAGCAGCACAATTAGACCCAAGCAAATCATGAGAAAACAAAAGATAATTACTTGACTCATTGGAAAGAATTAACATAACAACTGAGTAAACTAGAATGTTATTTGGCCCTAAACAGAGAGTACACAGTGGCAGAATACCTGACCACTGTGACTGACCCAAACTTAAGGAAAGCTTTGACTATGTACAGACTCAGTCAGCTAGCCTTGCTATTGAGAAAGGCCACCGTAGGCAGACATGGCTCTCAAGAGAAGACAGGCTGTGTACACTGCCCAAAAATGTGGTGGAAACTGAGCTGCACTTCCTAACCTCCTGCCCAATGTATGAGCATATTAGAGACACATATTTCCTTCAGATTACACAGACCCACAAAGAATTTGAAAACAAACCCAATTTTGATAAACTTCCATATATTTTGGGTGAAATACCAGTGTGCCATCACAGCAGCAAGATTTGTGACCTGTTGCCACAAAAAAAGGGCAACCAGTATAGAACAAACACCACTTTAAATACAACCATTATTTATGTTTATTTATTTTACCTTTTGTACTTTAACTATTTGCACATAATATGACATTTGAAATGTCTTTATTAATTTGGAACTTTTGTTCATGTTTACTGTTAATTTTTATTGTTTATTTCACTTCTGTTTATTATCTACTTCAATTGCTTTGGCAATGTTAACATATGTTTCCCATGCCAATAATGCCCTTAAATTGAAATTGAATTGAAAGAGGGAGAGATGGGGAGCGAGAGAGAGAGAGAAAGAAAGATTGATAGAGAGAGAGATAGTCTGTGTATTATCTTTTGATCTCAGTCTGCTAGTTCAGGACAGACCGGTTAAACCAGAGAGGAATGGATTGGAGACATTTGATTGGAGCGTTGATATGACCTTGAACCCCATTGGTTACCCTCGGCAGAGGATGGGATGCGAGACTGAAGCAAGCACTACCCCAGCCCTCTCTTCTATCGTCCCCCCTCCCCTTTTTCTCTGAAACCTTTGGTCCTTTCATCTTCCACATCTCCTCCTCTCTCCTTCTCTACCCCCTATATCTCCATATATCCCCCTATATCCCCCTATATCTCCCTATGTCCCCCTATATATCTCCCTATATATCTCCCTATATCTCCCTATATATCTCCCTATATCTCCCTATATATCTCCCTATATCTCCCTAGAGACTCTCTATGCCCCTCTACTCTCCATCACTTCAAAGCAACACACTAGAAAGTGCAGGAGAATAGAGGAAAACAAATGCCTGGAACATGTCAATTGCAGAGAGTGGGAATTCCGGGAAACCAGGATGTGATGTACAAAAAAAGAAGTTGCCCTGAGTAGTACAGGAACATCAGAAAGGTGACCTCACTAGTATGATATATAAATTCAGAAAAATACTACAGGGAACATTGTCTGTCCGACAGCTCACAGAAGAGGACGTAGCCCAAATGGATTTACAGTATATAAACTATGACCATATGAAAAACGAAATAAATGCTTAATAGATGCTGTTTGAAAGGTCTCCAGTACACGGTTTCTGGTGGTACTGTAGTTAGATGAGCGACTAAGACACGGTATGTATTTAAAGCAAACCGAGGTCGAATACGTATTTCAAATATTTGAAACACATGTGGTGCGCTTGATATACAGTAGCTTGTCAGGCACAATGGAACCAATAAAATATTCCCAGAAGTGCAACCTTCTCATACCAGGCAAGCTAAATCAAGCGCACCTCAAAATATTTCATATTTTAAATACGTATTTGACCCAACAGGTCCGTGTCACAGGCTGATGAGGATGTAAGAGGTTACCTAGAGTACGTCCGAAATGGCACCCTATTCTCTATATTGCACCACTTTACTACTAGCCTATGGGATCTGGTCAAAAGTACTACACTATAGGGAATAGGATGCCATTTCAGAAGCAGCCTGGATAGACTGTGGTATTTGTCTATAGATGAAATGCCTGTAGATCAGGGTCGGGGTCAATTCGAATTTAAGTCAGTCAATTCAGGAAATAAACAGAAAACGGCATCCATTTTGATCAATTTCTCAATCAACTAAAAAGGAGAAGATATTTATTTCAAAAGCGTTTCCTTTTTTGAACTTCCTGAATTGAGTGACTTCAACTGGAATTTACCCCTGCTGTAGATGTTCTGTGGTAGACGACAGTGTGTTACGCTGCGCTGTAGAGGTGTGTGATGAAGCACCGCCTGCTGTAGATGTTTTGTGGTAGATAAGTGTGTTACGCTGCACTGTAGAGGTGTGTGATGAAGCACCGCCTGCTGTAGATGTTCTGTGGTAGATAACAGTGTTACGCTGCACTGTAGAGGTGTGTGATGAAGCACCGCCTGCTGTAGATGTTCTGTGGTAGATGACAGTGTGTTACGCTGCACTGTAGAGGTGTGTGATGAAGCACCGCCTGCTGTAGATGTTCTGTGGTAGATAAGTGTGTTACGCTGCACTGTAGAGGTGTGTGATGAAGCACCGCCTGCTGTAGATGTTCTGTGGTAGATAACAGTGTGTTACGCTGCACTGTAGAGGTGTGTGATGAAGCACCGCCTGCTGTAGATGTTCTGTGGTAGATGACAGTGTGTTACGCTGCACTGTAGAGGTGTGTGATGAAGCACCACCTGCTGTAGATGTTCTGTGGTAGATAACAGTGTGTTACGCTGCACTGTAGAGGTGTGTGATGAAGCACCGCCTGCTGTAGATGTTCTGTGGTAGATAACAGTGTTACTCTGCACTGTAGAGGTGTGTGATGAAGCACCGCCTGCTGTAGATGTTCTGTGGTAGATGACAGTGTGCTACGCTGCACTGTAGAGGTGTGTGATGAAGCACCGCCTGCTGTAGATGTTCTGTGGTAGATGACAGTGTGCTACGCTGCACTGTAGAGGTGTGTGATACGTTCCGTGCCCCTGTATTATCCCAGAGACAGATGCAGCGGGGGGGGGGGGGGGGGGGGGGGGGGGGGGGGGGGGGTGCGGGTGCGTGTGTAAAGAACACAAAGCCATAGTAAAGCCCTCCATCTGTGATCCACCATCTGCTTATTATAACCCCCCTCCTTCATATTATCACGCGAGATAGTACACTACACACAATATGATGTTGACAAAGATGATGGTGATGATGATGGTGGTGGTGGTGATAGTGATGATGGTAATGGTGGTATTGATGGTGGTAATGATGGTAGTGATAGTGATGATGGTGATGGTGGTGATAATGATGGTGGTAGTGGTGATGGTGGTGATGATGATGATGGTGGTGATGATGATGGTAATGATGATGTGTGATGATGATGATGATGATGGTAGTGATGATGGTCATGATGTTGGTGGTGATGGTAATGATAGTGGTTGTGATAATGATGATGGTCTTGGTGGTGGTGTGGTGATGGTATAGATCAGGGGTGTCAAACTCATTCCACGGAGGGCCTTGTGTCTGCAGGTTTTTGGTCTTTCCTTTCAATAAAGCCCTAGACAACCAGGTGTGGGGAGTTCCTAACTAATTAGTGATGTTAATTCATCAATCAAGTACAAGGGTGGAGCGAAAACCCGCAGACACTCGGCCCTCCATGGAATGAGTTTGACACCTGTGGTATAGATGATGATGGTCATCGTGATGGTGGTGATGATGATGGTGGTGGTGGTGATGATGATAGTGGTGATGGTAATGATGGTGGTGATAATGGTGGTGATAATGGTGATGATGATGGTGGTGGTGGTGATGATGGTAGTGATGATGATGGTGGTGATAATGGTGATGATGGTATTGATGGTGGTGATAATGATGATGGTCATGATGATGATGGTAATGATGGTGGTGGTGATAATGGTGGTGATGGTGTGATGGTGGTGATGGTATTGGTATTGATGGTGGTGGTGATAATGATGGTGGTGATGATGATGTTGATGATGAAAGTGATGGTGGTGAAGATGTGATGGTGCTGGTGAAGGTGTGATGGTGGTGATGAAGGTGATGGTGGTGATGAAGGTGATGTTATTGATGATGATGATGGTGGTATTGATGGTGGTGGTGATGATGGTGGTAGTGATGATGATGAAAGTGATGGTGGTGAGATGGAGGTGATGAAGGTGATGGTTATGATGGTGTGATGGTGGTGATGGTCGTGATGAAGGTTATGGTGGTGATGGTTATGATGGTAATGGTGGTATTGATGGTGGTAATGATGGTAGTGATAGTGATGATGGTAATGGTGGTATTGATGGTGGTGATAGTGATGGTAGTGATAATGGTGGTGGTGGTAGTGGTGATGGTGGTGGTGATGATGATGATGGTGTTGGTGATGATGATGATGATGGTGGTGGTGATGATGATGGTAATGATGATGGTGGTGATGGTATTGATGATGATGGTCATGTTGTTGGTGGTGATGGTAATGATAGTGGTTGTGATAATGATGATGGTCTTGGTGGTGGTGTGGTGATGGTATAGATGATGATGGTGGTGGTGGTAATGATGATGATGGTGGTGATGATGGTGGTGATGGTAAAGATGGTGGTGATAATGATGATGATGGTGATGATGGTGGTGATAATGATGATGATGGTGATGATGGTGGTGATAATGATGATGATGGTGATGATGGTGGTGATAATGAAGATGATGATGATGGTAATGCTGATGGTATTGATGGTGGTGAAAATGATGATGATGGTAATGATGGTGATGGTATTGATGGTGGTGGTGATAATGATGGTGGTGGTGATAATGATGGTGGTGGTGATAATGATGGTGGTGGTGAGGATGCTGATGATGGTGATGTTGATGAAAGTGATGGTGGTGAAGATGTGATGGTGCTGGTGAAGGTGTGATGGTTGTGATGAAGGTGATGGTAAGATGTTATTGATGATGATGATGGTGGGGATAATGATGATGATGGTATTGGTGGTGGTGATGATGATGATGCTGATGATGGTGATGTTGATGATGGTATTGATGGCGGTGGTGGTGGTGATGATGGTAGTGATGATGATGAAAGTGCTGGTGGTGAAGATGTGATGGTGCTGGTGAAGGTGATGGTGGTGATGAAGGTGGTGGTGATGAAAGTGATGGTTATGATGGTGATGAAGGTTATGGTGGTGATGGTGGTGGTGATGAAGGTGATGGTTATGATGGTTATGACGGTGATGAAGGTGGTGATGAAGGTAGGATGGTGGTGATGACGGTGATTGTGGTGATGGTGGTAATGATGAAGGTGTGATGGTGATGGTGGTGATGAAGGTGTGATGGTGGTGATGAAGGTGGGATGGTGGTGATGGTGGTAATGATGAAGGTGTGATGGTGATGGTGTGATGGTAATGGTGGTCATGATGATGATGGTGATGATAAATGTTTTAATCTAATACTGTAGCCTATGCAAAATACAAATACATGTTGTATTGTGTTTGTTTTGTTGATAAAGACAGATATGCTATATGATTGGCATACAGTTCCTATAGAGTGTCAACAATATATTAAAAGGAGAATGTGTAGGCTTGTGCAATATCCATGCACCAGTCCAAGTTGTGATCGGTTTGTAGCAGATGGCAAATGGATTGAAAAAAGACACACATTCAAAACGAAGGGCAGAGTATCAAATAATGCTCTCACATGATCAAGGTGAAAGCAGTCTTATTATCCGTGTCTGAATCCATCTTGGCTCTGAATCACTCCGTCTAGCTTTGAAGGTTACAGTTGTGCACAATAAACCCTGTCATACTGTATCTGGCCTTCCTTATTCCGTCTCTCATACAGTTGTACTGTTCTATTCTAAGCACACCCAGAATACAGTCGTTCCCCAGTGAAAAGCATGATATTACTGCCAAACATAAAATTGTATTTGACCACAAAGATGTTGCACAGATTTTTCATGGTGACTCCACTGCAGAGACATTCTACACATTATTCTGTCTGCATTATCATGTGTTCTAGTTCAGGCCTACAGAGTGAAAACAATAGTGACTATTGTGGGGCAAAAAAAATGATTAATTTACATTTAGATTAATTTACATTTTAATTATAGTATTAAAAAAAAAAAAAGTACTTGAGATAGATTCCATATTCAGAAGAAAGGGAATGTGCTTCTCCAGGCACTAGTAAAAGCTTTATCTGATAACAGAATGCTAAAGACCCACATCATTCTGAAAGACATTGAATAACACAAAACAGTGTACAAGGCTGAGACAGGAAATGAAGCAGGAAGAACTGCAACCATTTATAGTGTACAGCAATTAAGATCGTATTTTCTTCATCGGGGCTCAGTGTATTTTCTTCATCGGGGCTCAGTGTATTTTCTTCATCGGGGCTCAGTGTATTTTCTTCATCGGGGCTCAGTGTATTTTCTTCATAGGGGCTCAGTGTATTTTCTTCATCGGGGCTCAGTGTATTTTCTTCATCGGGGCTCAGTGTATTTTCTTCATCGGGGCTCAGTGTATTTTCTTCATAGGGGCTCAGTGTATTTTCTTCATAGGGGCTCAGTGTATTTTCTTCATAGGGGCTCAGTGTATTTTCTTCATCGGGGCTCAGTGTATTTTCTTCATCGGGGCTCAGTGTATTTTCTTCATAGGGGCTCAGTGTATTTTCTTCATAGGGGCTCAGTGTATTTTCTTCATAGGGGCTCAGTGTATTTTCTTCATAGGGGCTCAGTGTATTTTCTTCATCGGGGCTCAGTGTATTTTCTTCATCGGGGCTCAGTGTATTTTCTTCATAGGGGCTCAGTGTATTTTCTTCATAGGGGCTCAGTGTATTTTCTTCATCGGGGCTCAGTGTATTTTCTTCATCGGGGCTCAGTGTATTTTCTTCATAGGGGCTCAGTGTATTTTCTTCATAGGGGCTCAGTGTATTTTCTATCCCATTTACTGTCTGTCGGATTGATTATAGCGAATGCTAAGCCAGGTTGGGATCATTCAAAAGTTGGCACCGAGCACCAGCACATCTGGTTTTGCATGTCCTTGCATAAAAGTCCTTAAAAGCGACTATTATTGAACTGCGTTTGTTATTTATGTTGTACCGACAACCTTACAACTCAAAGTATCTGGAACGTGAGGTTTCAGGAAGTGATAAAATGAAAGCATCAGGAATTATAGTAGATTAAAATACAACACTTGTATTTGTGTGTTGCTCCAAAGATACAGGTTTTATTGGTGAATTCCATGCAGGAGGATACAACCCTAATTTAGAGAAAGAGTGTGGTGTAGAACGTGACAGAGGGGTGAGTGAGGAGCCTGTCACTGTAACGCTACAGAGGAATTCAACAGTATGTGTATACAGTATGTAGAAACAGAAATGTATACTAAGTGGATCGTAGACCATGTCTTTGTGTGTGTGTGTGTGTGTGTGTGTGCTTTCGTCCATTAGTTTATGCATGTTACCTACAACATGCCCCTTATACGTCCTCCTCTCCCCCCTCCTTGGCACCTAACCCAGTCTCTCCCTCACCTTCCCTCACTCCACCCACCACCTTCTTCCTCTCCATCCACCTCACCCACATCCCTCCACCACCCCTCCCTCCCCATCCACCTCACCCACATCCCTCCACCACCCCTCCCTCCCCATCCACCTCACCCACATCCCTCCACCACCCCTCCCTCCCCATCCACCTCACCCACATCCCTCCACCACCCCTCCCTCCCCATCCACCTCACCCACATCCCTCCACCACCCCTCCCTCCCCATCCACCACCTTCTTCCTCTCCATTTTTGTGTGCTCTAGGGCAACGGTGTCTAGATGGAATTTGTATTTGTGGTCCCGGCGACTGGACCTTTTTTGGAACACCATTATTTTGGTCTTACTGAGTCTCTCTCTCTCTCATTAAGAGGCCTGTGTCACTGAATAGAGTGGAGGAGATGAGAGGAGAACAAATGAATGTTCATCAATCCTAGAACCAAGGTTGTGGAAGGGTTAGGACTGTGAGAATGAGAAACACAGAGCCTTCCTCTCATCACGCCATCTCCAAAAGAGAGATGGAGGAGAGGAGAGACGATGGGAGGAGAGGGCAAGGAGAGAGGGAGGAGGGAGAAAGGAGAGAGGGAGGAGGGAGATGAGAGGAGAGGGAGGAGAGTGAGAGGAGGGAGGAGAGGAGAGGGAGGAGAGTGAGAGAGAGGAGAGTGAGAGGAGGGAGGAGAGGAGAGGGAGGAGAGTGAGAGGAGGGAGGAGAGGAGAGAGGGAGGAGGGAGATGAGAGGAGAGGGAGGAGAGTGAGGGGAGGGAGGAGAGGGAGAGGAGAGGCGCGTGGGGCATCTATTCCTTCAGCTCTAACTCAGGGTTAAATAGAGACCCTCTGTATAAGGATTCAGGAGAAAATCCATGGGGCACATTCCCCAAATGCTTTCTCTCCTTGGGATAGATGGAGAACAGCTCACACCCCTCCTTCTCTCCATCAAGCCCCATTAATTACACTAACCCTGGTGCCCAGGAGAGAAGAGGAAGGCTAGTAGCTAGACTGTCCAGACCCACAGACTAGCTACCAGCTTGTCTGGCCACAGAGTGACAGAAAGCCACATGATCTCCAGGGTCAAGTGAGGTAATTTCTTAAGTCTACAGTCTCCATTTTCTGTCACTCATCTTGTAGTGTGGAAGTGTGCAGTTACCATAGTTACTGCACGACCCAGTTACTGCACCACCCACCACAACCACTTTAGCTGCATGGCTGATAACCATCTCAGGGTCATGGGAGTTACAGACATGAGATTGACAGGTTTGGCGTGTTAAGGATGGTAGCTACGGAAACGATAGATATATAGGAGGAACCATTAAATAATTTCATTTGAATTTGTATTCGGATCCCCATTAGCTTACGCCATAACGTCAGCTAATCTTCCTGGGGTCCAACACAGAACTAAAAATACATTACAAACAAGTAGAATTTACATTTAGACATTACAGAGAGAGAAATACATGCACAGAGAGAAGAGAGAGAGGGACAGCGAGAGAGAGAGAGCCTGTCTCTCAGATCACACAAACCCACTGAGAATTTGAAAACAAATCAAACATTGATAAACTCCCATATCTGTTGGGCGAAATATACTAGTGTGCAATCAGAACAGCAAGATTTGTGGCCCGTTGCCATGAGAAAAGGGCAATAAGTGGAGCACTAACAACATTGTAAATACAACCTAGATTTATCTGTTAATTTATTTAGAGAGGGGAGGACGAAGAGAGAGGAGGAGGAAGAGAGAGAGCAATGACAGACAGATAGGTGAGAGAAAGAGAGAGTTTGACAGATCGACACGCCATATTGTGGGGCTGAGCGCCAACGACTGATTGCGTTCACACCTGCTGATAGTTTTATCCAATCACACACACCCAGATCTGGCACCTCATCAGATCTTCCCTCTACCCCTCTCCTTATTTCTCACTCTATATATCATGCTTTTCTATCCTCCGAACCCTCCCACTGGGCACAGATGTCAATTCTACTTTGGTTCAACTTCATTTCATTGAAATGACGTGGAAATAACGTTGATTCAACCAGTATGTGACCACTGGGCTGTCTCTTTTTCTTCCACACTGGTTCTTTCTATCCTTGTCTCGCTCTCTCCTTCACTGACTTTACCTTATCTACACCCTCACACCTTTTCTCTCCCAATTTTATCAGACTCTCAGGCTTTGCACTCTCTCTCTCTCATATATACATACACTTTCCGTTCAAAAGTTTGGGGTCACTTAGTAATTTCCTTGTTTTTGAAAGAAAAGCACATTTTTTGTTCATTAAAATAACATCAAATTGATCAGAAATACAGTGTTGACATTGTTAATGTTGTAAATGACTACTGTAGCTGGAAACGACAGATTTTTTATGGAATATCTACATAGGCGTACAGAGGCCCGTTATCAGCAACCATCACTCCTGTGTTCCAATGGCACGTTGTGTTAGCTAATCCAAGTTTATCATTTTAAAAGACTAATTGATCATTAGAAAACCCTTTGCAATTATGTTAGCACAGCTGAAAATTGTTGTTCTGGTTAAAGAAGCAATAAAACTGGCCTTCTTTAGACTAGTTGAGTATCTGGAGCATCAGCATTTGTGGGTTTGATTACAGGCTCAAAATGGCCAGAAACAAAGAACTTTCTTCTGAAACTCGTCAGTCTATACTTGTTCTGAGAAATGAAGGCTATTCCATGCGAGAAATTGCCAAGAAACTGAAGATCTAGTACAACGCTGTGTACTACTCCCTTCACAGAAAAGCACACACTGGCTCTAACCAGAATAGAAAGAGGAGTGGAAGGCCCTGGTGCACAACTGAGAAAGAGGACAAGTACATTAGAGTGTCTCGTTTGAGAAACAGACGCCTTACAAGTCCTCAACTGGCAGCTTCATTAAATAGTAACCGCAAAACACCAGTCTCAACGTCAACAGTGAAGAGGCGACTCCGGGATGCTGGCCTTCTAGGCAGAGTTGCAAAGAAAAAGCCATATCTCAGACTGGCCAATAAAAAGAAAAGATTAAGATGGGCAAAAGAACACAGACACTGGACACAGGAACTCTGCCTGGAAGGCCTGCATCACGGAGTCACCTCTTCACTGTTGATGTTGAGTCTGGTGTTTTGCGGGTACTATTTAATTGATATAAATATTCAGACCCTTTTCTATGAACACTCGAAATGTACTTTTAACAAGGCACACCTGTTCATTGAAATGCTGGTTGAGAGAATGCCAAGAGTGTACAAAGCTGTCATCAGGGCAAAGGGTGGCTACATTGTAGAATCTCAGATATAAAATATATTTTGATTTGATTAACACTTTTTTGGTTACTATATGATTCCATACATGTTATTTCATGGTTTTGATGTCTTCACTATTATTCTACAATGTAGAAAATAGTAAAAATAAAGAAAACCCCTTGAATGAGAAAGTGTGTCCAAACTTTTGACTGGTACTGTATATCTCTCTATCTGCCTCTCTCGTCTCTCTCTTTCTTACAAGCTGTCAGCTCATCTGTGAGAATGTCAGAGAGACCCACGAAAACCGACTCATCTCCGGAAATTAACTCTAATTTTGTGTGTGAATGAAACACAGCTCCATTTCTGTTGAAGAGAAAGAGAGAGAAAGTAAGAGAGGGGGAAAAAAGAGAAAGGGAGAGAGAGAGAGAGCGAATGAGGTGGAAAACAAGAGTGGGAGAACCTTCCAGAAGGACAACCATCTCTGCAGCACTCCACCAATGAAGCCTTTATAGTAGAGTGGCCAGATGGAAGCGACTCCTCTGTAAAAGGCACATGACAGCCCACTTGAGAAACAAGATTCTCTGGTCTGATGAAACCAAGATTGAACAATTTGGCCTAAATGCCAAGAATCACATCTGGAGAAAACCTGGCACCTCCCTACGGTGAAGCATGGTGGCGTCATGCTGTGGGGATGTTTTTCAGCGGCAGGGACTGTGAGACTAGTCAGGATCGAGGAAAAGATGAACGGAGCAAAGTAAAGAGAGATCCTTGATGAAAACCTGCTCCAGAGCGCTCAGGACCTCAGACTGAGGTGAAGGTTCACCTTCAAACAGGACAACAACCCTAAGCACACAGCCAAGACAATGCAGGAGTGGCTTCAGGACAAGTCTCTGAATGTCCTTGAGTGGCCCAGCCAGATCCCAGACTTGAACCCGATCGAACATCTCTGCAGAGACCTGAAAATAGCCACAGGAAGACGCCGAGCAGGGGGACTACCCCGAGGATGAGGAGCGGGTCGGTCCGGGCGGCGAAGGTGGAAATCACGGATGATTTTGGGGTCCAGAATGTCCTCCACCGGAACCCAACACCGCTCCTCTGGGCCATACCCCTCCCAGTCCACCAGATACTGGAGCCGACCCCCACGACGCCGGGAGTCCAGTAGGGATCTGACAGCGTACGCCGGACCCCCCTCAATGTCCAGGGGGGGTGGAGGTGTGTCGTGGGGGACAGCATCAGCTAGGGGACCAGGAACCACCAGCCTGAGAAGGGAGACATGAAAAGAGGGTGAGATACGGTAGTGACTGGGTAATTGTAACCTGTATGTCACCTCATTGACCGTCCGGAGAACCTTTAACGGCCCCACAAACCGGGTGCTCAGTTTCTTGCTGGGCAGGCAGAGTGGGAGGTTCCTGGTAGAGAGCCAGACGCGATCCCCAGGATAGAACACAGGGATCTCACTGCGATGGCAGTCTTTCTGCCTGCTGACAATGGATGGCGCGCTGGAGTCTCACGTGCACATTGTTCCACCCCTCCTCCGGAACCACTGGTTAGTACTCTGGCGATGTCATACGCCGGAGGGGAGGAGCAGGAGCAGACGTGACAATTATGTCTGAGTGACTTTCCGTAAATAAAAAAACAAAATACCGCCACCTGGTTTGCTTAATATAAGGAATTTGAAATGATTTATACTTTTACTTTTGATACTTAAGTATATTTTAGCAATTACATTTACTTTCTTACCTTAAGTATATTTAAAACCAAATACTTTTACTCAAGTAGTATTTTACTGGGTGACTTTTACTTGAGTCATTTTCTATTAAGGTACTTTTTTCACCACTGTGTAATACAGTCATCAGTACTATCCACTTCCTTAACACAAACAAGAATATGAAACAAAGATGATTCACTTTATCGTAGATGATGACGTAATGGTAAATGAATCACACATTGTTAAATGTGGTAGCTGCAAGCCGTCTGGTGATTGGACTGAGAGGGATGTAAATACAAAGACAGCTATAGTCTCACTAAAGGCATCAGTCATACAAAAGTTATATTTAAATCCAAACTGATTCTCTAGTAAATTGGTACGAATGTCACATCCTGTGTTCAAGAAGGGTCTTTTTCCCTTTATTCAGATTACACCTGTACACTTTCGGTTGTTTGAAAAGGAAATAATCTCCAAAATCTCTTTATTTTTTAAACAAGCCTTAGAAAGTTGGTTGCAATTTCAGTTTAATCCACCTGAAAAGGCAGAACAAATCATACAACAAATATTGTGGTTAAATTAAAATATACTAATTGATAAAAAAAACTTTTAAAGAAAAAAAAAGGTATAATTTTAGTGAATGATATCATAAATAGGACTGGTGGAGTTGTCACACATGCAGCTAACACAGACATATGGAAATGTCTGCTCCACCCAAAATTACAACCAATTAATTGCAGCATTACCACAAAAATGGAAGAGGCAAGTAGAAGGGGAAAAAAGTAAGGAACTTGTATGTCGGCCCTGTATTAAAGAACATAAATGGTTAAAGAAAAGTGTGATAAATAAAAACATATATACATTTAATTTAAGGACCAAAAAACTGACAGCTGTGCCATATAAATTGCTAAATAGTTGGGAAGAGATTTGCGATGTACCCATTCCATGGCACATGGTTTATGAATTGATACGCAAAACAGCGCCGGATTCAAAACTTCGAATGTTTCTATTTAAATGACTATACAAAATTCTTGCAACTAATAGAATGTTATATATATGGGGGATACAATCTTCCCAGCTCTGCAGATTCTGCTGTGAGGAGGCAGAGTCATTAGATCATTTATTTTGGTACTGTCCATATGTAGCTCGTTTTTGGTCACAGGTCCAGGAATGGCTGAAGAATTGCAACATTTACCTAGAACTAACGCTGCAGATAGCAATACTGGGTGATTTGAAAAGCCATAGTCAATCAATAATATAATAATTATTTTAGCAAAATTGTTTATTTTTAATTTACAATCTGTAGAAGCTATGAGAATAGAAAGGTTCAGTTCTTTTGTGAAGCATCACAGCACAGTTAAATAATATATGGCAAATAGAAATCCAAAATGGATGATGTTAAGAGATAGATGGGAGGGGTTGAATGGAGCTGAAGGGGGGGACTAATAACAAGATAAACAATGTAAAACATACGGGATCTGTGAAATGTATATAGGTTCGGAACTTTTGTGAAATAGCACAGTTACAAATAGAATCAAACTGGATGGACATCAGAAATAGAGGAAGGACTAAGAACAAACAAGAGAGAACTATTGTAAAGTAGACTGTGTCTGTAAGATATGTATAAATTAAAGGTAAAAGCAGAAGTGTTTATTAATTGGGGATCGGTGGTAGGGTTTGCGGGGAATAATAATAATAAAGGTATATTCTTTAAAAAAGTATGTATGTCTATATAGGTATGTGTATGTATATGTGTATATGTATGCATGCGTGTATGGAGATATATATATATATATTTACCCCCAAAATATATGGGGGATTGGAGATGCAGACAATTATATTGATGGAAGCAACATTCTTTCTGCAATATTAAGCTGATCCACCCCTTTGATTAAAAAAAAAGATTTAAAAAAAAAAGACAGCTATAGTAGAGGGACAGACTAGGTTACATCCCTCTCAGTCCAATCACCAAAGACAGCTATAGTAGAGGGACAGACTAGGTTACATCCCTCTCAGTCCAATCACCAAAGACAGCTATAGTAGAGAGAGCGACTAGGTTACATCCCTCTCAGTCCAATCACCAAAGACAGCTATAGTAGAGGGACAGACTAGGTTACATCCCTCTCAGTCCAATCACCAAAGACAGCTATAGTAGAGGGACAGACTAGGTTACATCCCTCTCAGTCCAATCACCAAAGACAGCTATAGTAGAGGGACAGACTAGGTTACATCCCTCTCAGTCCAATCACCAAAGACAGCTATAGTAGAGGGACAGACTAGGTTACATCCCTCTCAGTCCAATCACCAAAGACAGCTATAGTAGAGAGAGCGACTAGGTTACATCCCTCTCAGTCCAATCACCAAAGACAGCTATAGTAGAGGGACAGACTAGGTTACATCCCTCTCAGTCCAATCACCAAAGACAGCTATAGTAGAGGGACAGACTAGGTTACATCCCTCTCAGTCCAATCACCAAAGACAGCTATAGTAGAGGGACAGACTAGGTTACATCCCTCTCAGTCCAATCACCAAAGACAGCTATAGTAGAGGGACAGACTAGGTTACTAGAGTAACGGGTGGGGGGACTAGCTGGGGGTTCAGATCTCCTGGAGACCCTCCTGATCTCCTGGAGACCCTCCTGTAGTTTATCAGCCAGCTAGTTATTAGAATCAGATGCTCTAGATTAGGGTTGGAGAAAACCTACAGGGTAACTCCAGGAGAGTCATGTATCAGATCAAGCTGCAGATTGCGTTGAGTCTGTTCCATATTGTGTTGAGTCTGTTCCATGTCAATCTGGTTATCCTCCTCATGGCGCTCAGGGGCCTGATTGGTGTCAGTGTTTCCCCAGCCGCAGCTAACTCACCTGATTAAACTAATTGCTTTTCCAAGGTCTAGAGTTGCCCATCTCTATGATAGACTGTCACCATAATTACCTGCAACACTGAAACTTTTTAAAAACCAAGCAATAATCTCATACCTAACCTACAGTGGGGCAAAAAAGTATTTAGTCAGCCACCAATTGTGCAAGTTCTCCCACTTAAAAAGATGAGAGAGGCCTGTAATTTTCATCATAGGTACACTTCAACTATGACAGACAAAATGAGAAAAAAAACCCCCAGAAAATCACATTGTAGGATTTTTAATGAATTTATTTGCAAATTATGGTGGAAAATAAGTATTTGGTCACCTACAAACAAGCAAGATTTCTGGCTCTCACAGACCTGTAACTTCTTTAAGAGGCTCCTCTGTCCTCCACTCGTTACCTGTATTAATGGCACCTGTTTGAACTTGTTATCAGTATAAAAGACACCTGTCCACAACCTCAAACAGTCCCACTCCAAACTCCACTATGGCCAAGACCAAAGAGCTGTCAAAGGACACCAGAAACAAAATTGTAGACCTGCACATCACAACAACTGCTACCAGACTCTTATTAGGATTGCTAAATACTGCACAATTTAAAACACTTGCCCCGCAATCCCCCCTTTGCCAAAACATGTGTAAATATTGGACTATAAATTGTGCGTCCTGTATTATACTTATGCTAAAATGTTTATTATATTGTACTGTTTATTATATTATTATATTGTACTGAGCCATTTACTTTATGTTGGTGTTATCTTTCATCATTTCTTATCGTTGTTGCATTGTCCGGAAGAGTGCAAGTCAGCATTTTGTTGGACAGTGTATCCCATACATATGACTAACAAAAGTACTGTTATACAGTCTGCAACATTAACTTGTAACACTGTTCACTACATTAGACTAACTGACAATAACACATGGGCTGAAGTCTGCATCATCCCATATTACAGTACATTCCATTAGGCCATTAGCTTTATTGATCGACTGCACTTCAACAACAGACGTACTCACATTGGATGGGTTGCATTTAAAGCCTCGCTACTGTTACTTTACTGCTGCTCTTTAATTATTTGTTACTTTTCTATTTTTTTACTTTGCCGTTTTAAGAAAAATAAGTGTATTGTTGGTTCAGGGCTTGTACCTTCATGGTAAGGTCTAGACCTGTTGTATTCGGCGCATGTGACAAATACAATTCGATTAGGGTTCAAACATGAAAAAACATGTTCACATTACCAAGTACATTAATGGGGTAATCCTACACTAAGAGGATGTATTAGGTGGTTTGAGAGAAGGTTTTAATCCAAAAATCAACCAACCCAATGTGAGTATGTCTGTTTGTAATATAATACGCCAGGAAGCCGGTGCAGAAGATGAGTTTAATAAAGAATCAATGCAGATGAACAGAACATGAGAAGCGTACATAACATGAGACAAGACAATTCTACCTAGTGACTGCTGTCTACTGAGGGCTAAATAAAAGAGGAATCAAGGAGATAATGATGACCAGGTGTGCGTAATGACAGGGCGCATGTGTGCGTAATGATTGTTGCCAGGGCCGGTGGTTAGTAGACCGGCGACATCGAGCGCTGGAGAGAGGGACCGAGAGTAGGCGTGACATTGTTGAAGTGCAGTAGATCAATATAGCTACAGTACTCTAGCAGTAGTCCAGCTGCTTATGCTGAAAATCCTTGTTAGTGCATAGGTCAAATTAGCTTTTTCTTTTTCGTGTTCAGACAAAAGTAAATATTTCACTTAAAACATACTTTTTGTATACATCATTGTTAGGGACACAGCCAATGTTACATTCATTATAACTCCAACACGACTGTAGAACAACATGTAGGACACAGGTGTCAAACTCATTCCACGGAGGGCCGAGTGTCTGCGGGTTTTCGCTCCTCCCTTGTACTTGATTGATGAATTAACATCACTAATTAGTTAGGAACTCCCCACACCTGGTTGACTAGGTCTTTATTGAAAGGAAAAACCAAAAACCTGCAGACACTAGGCCCTCCGTGGAATGAGTTTGACACCCCTGATGTAGGATGTATTATTTAACTAGGCAAGTCAGTTTAAAAGACATTCTTATTTACAATGACGGCCTACCCCGGACGCCGCTGGGCACCGCACTTTGGGACTTCCAATCAAGGCCGGATGTGAAACGGCTTCGAACAAGGGACTGTAGTGATGCTTCTTGCACTGAGATGCAATGCCTCAAACTGCTACGCCACTCAGGAGCCCTAACAAAACAGTAGGAACACCTTCCTAATATTGAGTTGCACCCCCTTTTGCCCTCAGAACAGCTTCAATTTGTCAGGGCATGGACTCTACAAGTTGTTGAAAGAGCTCCACAGGAATGCTGGCCCATGTTGACTCTAATGCAGGGGTGTCAAACTCATTCCATGGAGGGCCTAGTGTCTGCAGGTTTTTGGTTTTTCCTTTCAATAAAGCCCTAGACAACCAGGTGTGGGGAGTTCCTAACTAATTAGTGATGTTAATTCATCAATCAAGTACAAGGGAGGAGCGAAAACCCGCAGACACTCGGCCCTCCGTGGAATGAGTTTGACACCTGTGCTTTAATGCTTCCCACAGTTGTGTCAAGATGGCTGGATGTCCTTTGGGTGGGCGACCATACACAGGAAACTGAGTGAAAACCCAGCAGCGTTGCAGTTCTTTACACACTCAAACTGGTGCACCTGGCACCTACTACCACCCCGTTCAAAGACACTTAAATATTTTGTCTTGCCCATTCACCCTCTGAATGGCACACATACATAATCCATGCCTTAATTGTCTCAAGGCTTAAAAATCCTTCTTTAACCTGTCTCCTCCCCTTCATCTACACTGACTGAAGTGGATTTAACAGGTGACATCAGTAAGGGATCATATCTTTCACCTGGTCGGTCTGTCATGGAAAGAGCAGGTGTTCTTAATGTTTTGCACACTCCCCAACTGTAATTCATCTTCCTCTGCGACCATCCGGGTTCCATTATTCCCTGCTACCGCTGCCTTGCTGTTGACAGTTATTGCTCAGCTGCCACTAAACCATTCTGGGTATTATATTATGTCCCTAGTGTTATGGTTGGCTAGCTGTGCTATTGATCAATGGTTCATGGGTGGTAAAGATGTTGTGGAGGAAGGTGTGTCTTTCTTCAGGGACCTATAGACAAAGACAAGTATGCTCTGTGAGGAATGTGGTGAGAGTACAGTATATACTGAATGTAGCATTCTTGACACTCCATTCTTACTGAGATGTGGCCTGAACTCTGCTCCAACGGGAGTGACAGTCATGTGAACAGACACCATGTGATGGACCAGTCAGAGAAATGAGACCAGAGAGCTGACTGTGCAATCACTTAAAACACATTAGTGGTCGGAGGGGACGAACGTTGGATCGGTTTTAATTATTTATTTTAGGACAGATGAATTGACAAATAGGCAGCGATAGACCTGCCAGTCCACTGAGGAACACAACCCTCCATAGGGTTTAGTAGGGAGTCTGACATGAACGGAAAATCTCTGAGAAGCGATACTGTACTGTGTACACTGAGATCTATTACACTGTCTGGTACATAGACAGAAAATGGGTCATATATATATATATGAGAGAGAGAGCGCGAGCGAGAGACAAAGAGTATTGTGGAGCTAATCGTAATGTACGAAATCATCAAAATGCCTGTGATAAGTGGTCGGTATGGACGATGTCCAGAAGAGCATTGGGTCAGGCTCTTGTTCTTGTCAGAGTGGGAATGGGAACTAAGGCGGATATCATTAGGAGGAAAATAAAGGGATCTGGTGGGGTGCAGACAGGATATACGTAGGTAGCCTACATACCGGTAGGTATCCAGGTAACGGCGGTGGTGGTAACGATAACGGGATGGTTGCGTCAGTGTGGGACCAGAATCCCCTACAGCATCACTGCCCTGCTACGCTGGCACACACACAATGAAACGCTGATCCTGGAGAGCACACACACCTTTCTGTGTTATAAGCTTGTTTCAGCAGCAGGCTACTGCTTACATTAAATCTAAAATACACAGGTTGAGATGAGGTCTGTTGAGATGAGGTCTGTTGAAATGAGGTCTGTTGAAATGAGGTCTGTTGAAATGAGGTCTGTTGAAATGAGGTCTGTTGAAATGAGGTCTGTTGAAATGAAGTCTGTTGAAATGAGGTCTGTTGAGATGAGGTCTGTTGAAATGAGGTCTGTTGAAATGAGGTCCCCAATACTGCAGAGCACTGCTGAGTGTCCTGACATAAGGTGCATATAATTGGCTAGATGAGTATCCTGCCGTCTGTATGAATCATCTGAAAAAAGGAGGAAACATCAGCTGTAAGAGTAAGAATATCTATCCAGTTCAGGCGGCAGTACAAAGGCAGTATATCTCAAGATGACTGACTATTGTCCTCTATTCAGTTTGCTCCTCTAGTAATCTCCTGTAAACTGAGTTGGAGACAATTATGTGACACATTATTCAACAATGAGCATTTCAAAGCCTTGTTGTATATAAGGGTAGCTAGTTGGGTGACAGGAATGTGACAGTAAAACTGATGATTATATAGACGGACACAAAGCCAGGTGGGAGAGGAGGGAGGGGATAAGTGAACCCACTGGCCACAGAAGTCTATTTCACATTGGTTCAACTTCATTGAAATAACATTGAGTCAACCAGTGTGTGCCCAGTTGGTACTGTGTGTTTACCATTTCTCTCCCTGCCTCTTCCTGACCCTTATGAACCAAACCCACCCCATGAAATGTCTGACATGTAATTTTTCTTATCAACAGTTGCTTGTGTATTGTTTGGAGATGCCATTTCAGAGGAGTGGCATTATATTACTCTCCGACCCTTCTGCCTGACAGCTTTGTTTGTGCCGGAGCGCTTTTTGATCAACACTAACGGAAATAAACGAGCAAATTAAAAGCAGAATGCCTTGAATCATTCATGGATATGGGCACATTACAATATGTTTTCTATTGAAACTGTATTGAGGGATCTGGAACCGCTTGCTGCCCACACACACACACATGAATACCTTTATTGTCTGGGAGGGAGGGAGCATGGTATTAATGACAGGGCTTCACAGGATATCATTAGAACAGAGAGGCATATCCATCTGTGTTATCATATCATACAGAATGGGTGGCAGTGGAACAGCTATCACTCCATACTAGCATGGGTCTAGCCTGGGTGCCAGCATGTTTGTGTTATCATGCCTACTCCTTATCATCTGGTGTCATGCCAAACAATGACAGCAGCACAAACAGATATGGGACCAGGCTAGTGAAGGTATGTCTGACAGGTGGACACACCACATACCAGACAAAGTCAACAAGCGGTGTGTCTGCCTGCCAAGCAACCATGAGACCAGTGGCCAATTAACTGGAACAGAGACATGAACAGCCAAACAATAAAAGATAGAAAACAGCAGCGGAATCTGAACAGCAGCGGAACCTGAACAGCAGCGGAATCTGAACAGCAGCGGAACCTGAACAGCAGCGGAACCTGAACAGCAGTGCCTAGGATGTAGCCAGCAGAGCGATGCTAGGAATGACCACACAGACAGACAGAGATGCTAGGAATGACCACACAGACAGACAGAGTGATGCTAGGAATGACCACACAGACAGACAGAGCTATGATAGGAATGACCACACAGACAGACAGAGATGCTAGGAATGACCACACAGACAGACAGAGCGATGCTAGGTGACCACACAGACAGACAGAGCGATGCTAGGTGACCACACAGACAGACAGAGCGATGCTAGGAATGACCACACAGACAGACAGAGTGATGCTAGGTGACCACACAGACAGACAGAGCGATGCTAGGAATGACCACACAGACAGACAGAGTGATGCTAGGTGACCACACAGACAGACAGAGTGATGCTAGGTGACCACACAGACAGACAGAGTGATGCTAGGTGACCACACAGACAGACAGAGTGATGCTAGGTGACCACACAGACAGACAGAGTGATGCTAGGTGACCACACAGACAGACAGAGTGATGCTAGGTGACCACACAGACAGACAGAGTGATGCTAGGTGACCACACAGACAGACAGAGCGATGCTAGGAATGACCACACAGACAGACAGAGCGATGCTAGGAATGACCACATAGACAGACAGATCGATGCTAGGAATGACCACACAGACAGACAGAGCGATGCTAGGAATGACCACATAGACAGACAGAGCGATGCTAGGAATGACCACACAGACAGACAGAGCGATGCTAGGTGACCATACAGACAGACAGAGCGATGCTAGGTGACCACACAGACAGACAGAGCGATGCTAGGAATGACCACACAGACAGACAGAGTGATGCTAGGTGACCACACAGACAGACAGAGCGATGCTAGGAATGACCACACAGACAGACAGAGTGATGCTAGGTGACCACACAGACAGACAGAGTGATGCTAGGTGACCACACAGACAGACAGAGTGATGCTAGGTGACCACACAGACAGACAGAGTGATGCTAGGTGACCACACAGACAGACAGAGTGATGCTAGGTGACCACACAGACAGACAGAGCAAGGCATAAGGAGGTGGAAGCGTTGTATGTATGTATGTATGTATGTATGTATGTATGTATGTATGTATGTATGTATGTATGTATGTATGTATGTGTGTGTGTATGTATGTATGTATGTATGTGTGTATGTATGTATGTATGTATGTATGTGTGTGTGTATGTGTGTATGTCTCATTCTTAGATTTAATGACTTGTTAGCAAAACTACTTAGCCACCATTTTACCACAGATGCTCAAACGTTTACATTTGACTTTGTGAGAGACAAAAATAAAGAATGAGAAAGAGAAGTGAGACAAAAAAAAGGACAGAAATAGAACAGGCGAGGTGAAGAGAGAGGGCAAGACATCACAAGAACAAGTAGCGATGTGAAAAGGAGAGGGGAAATGAGAAGGAGGATGATGAGGGAGGAGAGAGGCAAAGAGAATGTGTCCAGGAGTTGTCTCTCTCTCTCTCTCTCTAATTATAGCATCACACAACATGCCACACTCCTCACAAGTCACAGTGAGATGGCGGCACCAGAACAGAACAAGGCAGAATGACGACGAGCAGCAAGGCTTTATTGTTTTACAGGCTCACCTCTTCTCCTTCATATTGCCTTAGCGCCTACTGTTTCTCTCGATGAATGTTGAACAGAAATAGGCAGTGGTGGAAAAAGTGTCGTATTGTCATGCTTGAGTAAAGATACCTTAATAGAAAATGACTCAAGTAAAAGTGAAAGTCACCCAGTAAAATGTTACTTGAGTAAAAGTAAAAAAGTATTTGGTTTTAAATATACAATAAAAGATAGAAAAACAGCAGTGGAATCAAAAGTAAAAGTATAAATAACATCAAATTGCTTATATTAAGCAAACCAGACAGCACTATTTTCTGTTTACTTACAGATAGCCAGGGGCACACTCCAACACTCAGACCTAATTTACAAATGAAGCATGTGTGTTTAGTGAGTCCACCAGATCAGAGGCAGTAGGGATGACCAGGGATGTTTTCTTGATAAATGCATAAATTTGACCATTTTCCTGTCCTGCTAAGCATTCAAAATGTAACAAGTACTTTTTGGTATCAGGGCAAATGTATAGAGTAAAAAGTACCTTATTTTCTTCAGGAATGTAGTGAGGTAAAAGTATTTTAAAGTACTTAAAAGTATTTTTACAGGACTGGAAATAGGCCTACTATTTCTCTCTGTGAATGTGGAGCAGAAATAGGCCTACTATTTCTCTCTGTGAATGTGGAGCAGAAATAGGCCTACTATTTCTCTCTGTGAATGTGGAGCAGAAATTGGCCTACTATTTCTCTCTGTGAATGTGGAGCAGAAATAGGCCTACTATTTCTGGCTTATGTCAGACAGATTTTTGTTATAGGAAAGTATTGACATGTAAATGAGAAAGAGAAAGAGGGATAATCTCTATTTTCTTTACCTTTGCGTTCAATATCTATAAACGACCACAAGAATACAGCCTTTAAGTCTCTCACCATCAGGTTCTATTATAAATCTACTTATAGCATCCTATTTATCTGCAACGTGTCAGAACTAAACCTTGGCGTCCCTCTCAAGGTCTCTTTGTCTTTTCCCTCCCACTCTCCTTTCCTCTTCACCCCCTCTCCTTTTCTCTTCATCCCCCTCTCTCTCTTACCTCAAAGTTATGAGAAGACATACCCTCCGAGGCTTAGTAGGAGAGGGGAAGGAGGGAGGAAGGGGAGAGGGGAAGGAACGCATGTAGCTCTTACAGTTCAATCTGGAGACACTTGCCTATCCACCTCCGTTTCATGAGTATCAAACAGAACAGATTTCTCAAGCGAACCATATCAACAGTGTTTGACTTGGGCAGGAGCTCACCGACGCTGACTACCAGCACCTCACATTATCTACTGATTGAGCCCCTGTTCCTCTTGTAGAATATTAGTTCAAAAGTATTGTGGAGCTCCTGCACCTAAATGTAAACAGTACTGGCACCTATTTCAGTCCACAAGCACTGCATATCAAGGTATTTGAAGTGGCTGATATATCCCTTGACTGTGTAAGGCTGGTGCAGGCATGCATGCATGTGCGTGACTGTGTGTGTGTGTGTCTGCTGTGCCCTTTACAGACAGAATGGAGGAGAGACTCTCACATTTCCTGCTGATCAATAATACAGAACCCTGCCAGACTGAGAAAGAGCCATCAGTACACCAGCGTTAATGCTCAACTCAGACCTGGGTCCAAATATATCTGTTTTCATTCAATCACTTTGATTGAACTTGCCTGGATTGCATTTGTTTGAACTTGCCTGGATTGCATTTGATTGAACTTGCCTGGATTGCATTTGATTGAACTTGCCTGGATTGCATTTGATTGAACTTGCCTGGATTGCATTTGATTGAACTTGCCTGGATTGCATTTGATTGAACTTGCCTGGATTGCATTTGATTGAACTTGCCTGGATTGCATTTGATTGAACTTGCCTGGATTGCGTTTGATTGAACTTGCCTGGATTGCATTTGATTGAACTTGCCTGGATTGCATTTGATTGAACTTGCCTGGATTGCATTTGATTGAACTTGCCTGGATTGCTAAGACTATTCCAGTGTTTACATTACGACAGACAAGCTTAAATCAAGCACAGTTTAAGTATTTGAAAGATTACAAATACTATTTGAATCTAGGTCTCAGCTCACTCTGACACACCACATCAAGGGTGTCAAACTCATTTTGCACCGGGGGACGCATTCCATCTTCAACACTGAAAATGTGCAAAAATGTGTCCTCTATCCATCGTTTTTAGAGTTGTCGATGGTCCCTGACTGTCTAGCTTTCCTTTGGGTGATTATTAGCGAGCTGGACACAATCAAGATACTGTATGAATGTAGGTCCATTATCATTTCAACAAAGTTTTGATTTGGTTTTAGTCATTATAAAGTATATTTCCCAGTGTCAGATCATTACAGGGCTTCTGTTTCAATACTTTTTACATTAAACAATAAAACTCATCTGATATCATTTTATATTATCTAATCTCATTTTACTTTATCATTCTGCTTGCCAAAGAACACCAGTTTACATTTCCTAACAACTTGAATCTTTCACAGACATAATTATGATCAGGGACACCGGAAGTAGGGACACCAGAAGGAGGGACACCGGAAGGAGGGACACCGGAAGGAGGGACACCGGAAGGAGGGACACCGGAAGGAGGGACACCAAAAAGAGGGACACCAAAAAGAGGGACACCAAAAAGAGGGACACCAAAAAGAGGGACACCAAAAAGAGGGACACCGGTGGATGAAAGGAGATTGGGAAGTAAAGAGGGAAATACAGAATTACAGCAAAAGAGAGGAGTAATGAAGAGAAGCAGGGGATATGAGGTGCAGTAGGTCAGTGGAAGGTTGGAGGAAAGCAAGCCATGGAAAGACAGAAAACTTACTGACAGGTGAAGCATGTTAGTAAACCCATACATTCAACTCCCTTGTCTGATTCATGCTGCTACAACTCCGTTATGTGCCGGGGTCTTCCATAACCTTTCATTTCACCTTTAGGGGGTCTCTGCATGTCTCCACAGACATGTCTTTATTTTTATTAAACTGTTACTTAAAACCTCTCAACCCCAATTTCAGCCTTTACCCAACCCCACTTCAAAACGTTCAAATAATGTATTCAGGTGAGAAGTTGTGGGTGGGGGGGGGGGGGGAATTGCTCATAAATGCTCATTTTGGGGGTGGGTAAATGTAGTTGTACCTGATTCCAACACTTTCTCACTAAAGCATATATACCAGAAAGTCCACTGGCACTCTCTGATAATAGAAGGATGTGCATTGCAAGCAAGCTAACTGTCTCTGGACAGTTAGCTCACAGTGGTAAGTATGTCTCTGGACAGTTAGCTCACAGTGGTAAGTATGTCTCTGGACAGTTAGCTCACAGTAGTAAGTATGTCTCTGGACAGTTAGCTCACTGTTTGGGGTTTTAGGCCTGGTTTCTGTACAGCACTTTGATATATCAGCTGATGTAAGAAGGGCTATATAAATAATTTTTATTTGATTTGACAGTGGTAAGGTGCCAAGTTTCTGATATCTATTGCCACTTGCGGTGTAAATTCAAATCCTCCAAAATCTTTGAAATGTGGATTCACATTTATTGCGGCATTTTGTTGGGAAGACAGGTGCAATCATCACCTTAAATTAAGATTAAGGGCTCAATTCAATGCAACCTGCATCGCAGTATCTCTGTTTTCAATGGTCAAATTAATGCACAGACTGGTCTTGGGTACTGCATAAAAACCTACAACAACTACCAGGGCGACCCCTCTCACAGGTATGCTTTCACTTCTCACAGTGGAATGAATATTGTAAATAAATGATTTGAGAAAATAAAGATATCTGCCACATGTGGGATTAGACCTCACAACCATTGAACTTCGAACCACCAATCAGCCACAGCAGTTGGGAAAAAGTAAGAGTTGGCATGACCACCGTTGTCATCTATTTCTTGTTCTGATGGATGTAGCTACACATATAAATGTACTGTATAGTCCTCCTAGCCTACGTGTATTTTTGTTCTTTGTAAAAGCACAGATGTGTATGAAACGGTAAGCAAAAATGTTTCATTTGGTCATATGCGGAAATGTGCCTTACTGCCTTTTGAATTTTGTTTAGTGTCAGTAGTCTAGTCAAGGAAGCATCATGCTAAATATATTGGCACACACCATTGCCAAATAAGGTGCGCTGTCACCTGATTTTATGGTAAACTTTGAAGTGGTGCCACCATCTAGAAGGGAGTGTTTTACATACCGAACCCTCCCTGGAGAGAATGGGCCTCTGCATCACCATTTCAGCAGAGTTGAACCGCCAGAGGCACTACTAAAAAACAAAATATTCTTCATGAAAGTTACTTTAACCAGGCAAATCAATTAAGAATAAATTATTATTTACAATGACGGCCTGGTAAGAGCCAAAAGGCCTCGTGTGGACGGGGGCCGGGATAAGAAAGACAACTATGTAAGACAAAACGGACGGAACACAGACAGAAGACACCGACAACAGCACAAACACAACAAAAACAAAGTCTGTGTGTGTGTGTGTGTGTGTGTGTGTGTGTGTGTGTGTGTGTGTGTGTGTGTGTGTGTGTGTGTGTGTGTGTGTGTGTGTGTGTGTGTGTGTGTGTGTGTGTGTGTGTGTGTGTGTGTGTGTGTGTGTGTGTGTGTGTGTGAAATACTAAAACAACGTCAGTAAAACAACATGCTTCCCGACATAAAGGAACACAAACTAGTGACAAATAGAAACATCTACATATCTCAACAACCTGTTCATCCATTTGTCCTTTGAACTCACCCAGGGACACCAGGTCCTGTAGTTTTAGGTTGACTTGGAGGGAATTCAAAGACCTGGGGTCTGAGTAATGAAAATACCTTTTTTCCATGCTCGGTTCTAATATTCGTGACTCTTACCAGAAAACAAGATTGAGATCCGCCAGCAGCATACCACCCTGCATACCACTACTGGCTTGCTTCTGAAGCTAAGCAGGGTTGGTCCTGGTCAGTCCCTGGATGGGAGACCAGATGCTGCTGGAAGTGGTGTTGGAGGGCCAGTAGGAGGCACTCTTTCCTCTGGTCTAAAAATATCCCAATGCCCCAGGGCAGTGATTGGGGACACTGCCCTGTGTAGGGTGCCGTCTTTCGGATGGGACGTTAAACGGGTGTCCTGACTCTCTGAGGTCATTAAAGATCCCACGGCACTTATCGTAAGAGTAGGGGTGTTAACCCCGGTGTCCTGGCTAAATTCCCAATCTGGCCCTCTTACCATCATGGTCACCTAATAACCCCTAGTTTACAATTGGCTCATTCATCCCCCTCCTCTCCCCTGTAACTATTCCCCAGGTCGTTGCTGCAAATGAGAACGTGTTCTCAGTCAACTTACCTGGTAAAATAAAAATAAAAAAATAAAATCCGGGAAGCCTTTTTACACCTCAAATAAACTACACGTTTTACATTTCCTACACTAGAGGATATTGGGGGGGATTCACACAAAAAATGTGCCTTTTATAAACACATTTCAAGTAATTCTATAACACTTTACATGTCTGGAGATATTATCAGAATCTTTAATAATAGGCATACTATAAAAATGACAGGTTAGGCCTAGTCTGCTGATACTGACAAAGAGCAATCAAAACGTCCTAGGCTTGAACACAGACATCTAATCTAGACCTATGAAAAAGAGAGATGCATATTATGCAATATGATGTCCATCTAGACCAGAGGAGGAAATGATTGTCCTAAAGGTTCCAGTAGCACTGAGTCACCCAATGAGAAAGACAGTGAATATGTGCACACCGGGGATATGGTCGACGCTCTCCGCTAGTGTCAAGAGATTAGTCCTGGTGTAGCCTACTAATGGGAATAAACTATTGCCTGACGATTTTAAATGAATTCTTCCACTGCTCTATGTTCGCTACATACTTCAGTCCGAGACTGACAAAATGTGTTGTACAAAACAAAGTAATCAGCGATTGGATCATCTCTAACCAATCAGAGTATCAAAGCTAATGACCAATGTTTAAAATGCCACTTTTCCCACGTGTGTTCTGGCTCTGGCCAAGCCCATTGGTTTCTGGGACCAATCAGAACGGTCATAATGTGTTTGCGTTCGAGAACTCGTCAGGTAGGTACTCAGATCCAGACTCATTGCTGAGAATAAACTAACGTCCGTTGGCGTGACATAGCGTTTGACCGGAGAAAGGAGTTTGTGTAGCCAAGAAAAATTAACTACACTTCACAGGCAAAATTACCTACAATATACTTCACACTTAAATAATTTGAAAGGATCATTCATAATATATGTGACTCTTGTGTTTATCCCACAATTAAGCTTTGAAATGTTGCGTTAGGCCTAGGGATACTTTTGATGCTTCTCAATGACAACAGCAACTCGACAACTCTGCTATTTCACATTTCCAGCCCGTGTTGTTGCGCAAATTGTGGGCTACCCGAGCAGCTTGGCATTTATTGTCATGAATCTTGCCCCGGAGGCAGCTCTGCAGAGTGGTCACTAAAATAATAACATCTGAATTTAAACCTAACCCAAACCTTAACCCTAGCCACACTGCTAACCCTAATGCCTAACCCTAACCTTAAATTACGACCAAAAAGCACATTTTGGTTTTCATGAATTTTTACCATAGACAATTGTTATTTTAAAGCTGGACCATCTAAAGGGAAATCGCTTAGTGCTGCCTCCAAGGCAAGATTCATGACAATAAACGCGCTCCTCGACTGTAGGCTATATGAGCTTCTGATTTACCATGTGACTACGATATAACCAATTAGATCCCAGGAACCTCCTACTGCATTTTCAACTGTTGTCATTAGTCAGGAGACAATATAACCAAGTTAATGAATACATTTTTTATTTAAAGACAGCCTGATTGGGTGGGCCAGTATTCATGGCCTTACTCTCTCTCCTTTCTTTCCACCTCCTTCCTTCTAACGTGATGGAGTTCTATCTGCACCTGTATCAGTTCCTTTTAGCACACACACACACACACACACACACACACACACACACACACACACACACACACACACACACACACACACACACACACACACACACACACACACACACACACACACACACACACACAAAGCCCTTCCTGCATCCTCTTCTCTCAGCCCCTCTTCTTCAGCTCTCTTCTCTCTACACATCCACTAGAGGAACAAGGACACCAGGGAGAGAGATGCAGATTCCAGTAAATCAACACTCCATTCTCTCCCCCTCTCCTCCCCATATCTCTCCCTTCCACCTCTCGCCTCTCCCTTCCCCTTCCCCTGCGTTGGCAGTCATAATGTAAGTAACTTAATTTATGTCCTTTTAACTGCCCTGAATGCCCCTGTCTATCCTACAGCTATTGTATGCAGTAATCATGAGCCTATGAACCTGAGTTACATTACTAGCACTGAGGTGGTTTGCCCTGGTAGGAAGGCCACTGTGTGCTGTTCACCCTACACTATCAACTCAAACATAAATATCACTGTCCTATCTACCTCTGATAAGCCTTCCAGTATAGCAATAAAAATAGCCAACATTAACATACGTAGCCTAAAAACAAGGTTAATGAAATCGATACTTCACTAGTAACAGATGACATTCATATACTGACTATCTCTGAAACAAACTTATATAAGACCTTTGATGATACAATACATGGGTTCAACATCTTCAGCAGAGACCAATAGTGGAGGTGTTGCTGTTTATATTCAGAACCACATTCCTGTAAAGATTAGAGGATCTCATGTTAAATACTGTTGAAGTAATATGGCTACAGGTTCATCTGCCTCACCTAAAGCCCATTCTGGTGGGAAGCTGCTATAGACCACCAAGTGCTAACAGTCCGTATGACTGCTTGATAATGCTTGATAATGGATGTGATATCAACGCTGCCCTACCGCGCAAAAAGGAAGTAACTAACTCATTTTTGACCAAATGAGTAAATGTAATTTATGCTACATTAAGAACATGCTTAATCATGTGGACAAGTATCCTGCCTCTATAGTATTGTGTTTTGGAGAATATCAGGGTCATGTAGCAGTAACTAAGTTACTGTGAAAACAAGGGAAATAAAAGCCATTTTTCTCAGTTCCACACTATGAGCAGTTGCTGTCTTTTTGCTTGGTAGAGCAGATACAGAGAGGTATATTTTCTGGGTGACCTAAATTTTGACTGGCTTTCATCAAGCTGCCCCCTCAAGAGAAAACCTGAACCAGTTTGAAGTTATCAGTCAATCTACCAGGGTGTTTACAAACAGCATAGGAATGAAATCAAAGATCACCATTTTGACTAATGCTGCAGAAATGTGCTCTAAAGCAGTATCCCAATCCATTAGATGTAGAGATCATAATATAGTAGCCATGTCGAGGAAAACCAAAGTTCCAAAAGCTGGGCCTAATATAGTGTATGAGGTCATTCAATAAGTTTTGTAGTGATTCCTATGGTGTTGATGTAAATAATATTTGTTGGTCTGTGGTGTGTAATGAGGAGCAAAATGATGTTACACTTGACACATTTATAAAATGGTTTATTCCAGTTGCTACTGTAATAAGCACGCACCCATTAAGACAATGACTGTAAAAACTGTTAAATCCCTGTGGATTGGTGAGGAATTGAATAATTTTATGGTTGAGAGAAATGAAGCAAAAGGAATGGCAAATATGTCTGTCTGCACAGCCGTTTATACCATAGATTGAGAAATCATGTGACTAAACTGAACAAAAATAATATGAATCTGTACTATGAAAAAGATAAATGATATAAAGAATGATAGTAAAAAGCTTTGGAGCACCTTATAGGAAATTTTGGGCAAAATGGCAAACTTTGACTCCATCCTTCATTGAATCAGATTGCTCATTCATCAAAACCCAACTTTTAAATCTTTTTTTTATTGGGAAGGTTAGCAAACTTAGGCATGACATGGCAACAACAAATTCTGAACCTACACATCCATGCATAACTGACCAAATTATGAAAGACAAGCATTGTAACTTTGAATTCCATGAGTGAGTGTGGAAGAGGTGAAAAATGAATTGTTGTCTAACAATTACAAGTCACCTGGATCTGACAACTTGGATGAAAAATGGTGCGTAGAGAACAAGTTGCCATTTTAAAGCAATTTTGCTGCAATTCTACACATTTTGCCATGGGGTGGAGAGACGATTTTGCAATTTCATAACTATTTCATGCAATTCTACACATTTTGCCATGGGGTGGAGAGAAGATTTTGCAATTTCATAACTATTTCATGCAATTCTACACATTTTTGCCATGGGGTGGAGGCAAATGTTAGCAGGTTTTAATATGATAACGGATGATCAATGGGCACCCCCCCCCCCCCCCCCCCCCCCCCCCCCCCCCCCGTAATTCCACCATGCTTACTACAGGTTTAGATAGCTGGCTAGACTAACTTCCCAATCAACAAAATATTTAGCTGACATGGGCTAATTGAGTGACTGTCAGTGACTGCCATAACAAGAGGAAAACTGCTGATGCACAACCACATAGTGAAATTCTACCTGCTCTATTCTACTATTCTACTATTCTACTCTATTCTACTCTCAACAGTAAGTTGGGCCGCGAGTTGCCCATCCCTGATGTACAGTGTTTTCCTCAGTTGATTGGGGTAGAGGGTAGTGGATAATTCTATCTGGTCTATTCTACTATTCTAACTCTCAACAGTAAGTTTTATTTTATTTTTTAAATACATTAAATTGGTCTGTGGGCCTATAAAAGGAGGGCAGTTGCCCATCCCTGATCTATGCCTACAGGAAAGTGTGTGCCCTCAGGCCTGGAGGGAAGCAAAAGTAATTCCTCTACATGTAACGTCTGCTTCCAACTTACTCTCAAACACATAGATCCCCTGAACGCAGCTCACTCTCCAGATCCCAATCACCTGAATTCTGATCACTTGTTCACACACCTGTATGTCATTATCACACACTATTTAGTTCAGTTCTTTGCACCCCATCATTGTGAGGTATTGTTTGTTGTGATTCATGTTCATGGGAGGCAACAATTCATTTAGTCCTAAATATTTAAAAAAAACTAAAAGCCTTATATTTGGGACAAATCATTCACTAAACCCTAAACCTCAACTAAATCTTGTAGTGAATAATGTTGAAATTGAGCAAGTTGAGGGGACTAAACTGTTTGGAGTTATCCTGTATTGTAAACTGTCATGGTCAAAACATATTGATACAACAGTAGCTAATGTCACGTTGTATAAACAGGTGCTAGGTTAAACCTCTAATAAATACACTGGGCGAGACCCGTAATAACAAGTACACAACAATACACGGGACGAGACCTGTAATAATGAGTACACAATACACGGAACGAGACCCGTAATAATGAGTACACAATACACGGAACGAGACCCGTAATAACGAGTACACAATACACGGGACGAGACCCGTAATAATGAGTACACAATACACAGAACGAGACCCGTAATAATGAGTACACAATACACGGAACGAGACCCGTAATAATAAGTACACAATACACGGAACGAGACCCGTAATAACGAGTACACAATACACGGGACGAGACCCGTAATAATGAGTACACAATACACAGAACGAGACCCGTAATAACGAGTACACAATACACAGAACGGGACCCGTAATAATGAGTACACAATACACAGAACGAGACCCGTAATAATGAGTACACAATACACAGAACGAGACCCGTAATAATGAGTACACAATACACAGAACGAGACCCGTAATAACGAGTACACAATACACAGAACGGGACCCGTAATAATGAGTACACAATACACAGAACGAGACCCGTAATAATGAGTACACAATAAACG